>NW_028124373.1:0-54000 GCF_965194825.1 Balaenoptera physalus | reverse complement strand
TGGGTACCACGCAGTATTACTTTAAAGGGTCTGCGTTTCCTCACCCAACCTCACCAAACCTCTCAGCCCCAAGAGTGTCCACCCTTATGTCTCATCCAGCTGTGGGTCTAGATATGGTCAATCCAGGTGGCATCACAACCCCTGAACGAATTTTGTAAGTATTTCTCTCTCTTTCACTGTCTTTGTTTCACGGGTTTTTAAAAGTAATTGATTTTTAAAATGGGGATTAGCTGCTTTTCACTGCTGTGTTTATGCCACTTTACACCCACTTGACTCACTTACAGAGAGATATCAATACATAGGTTTTAAGATTCTTACTAGTCAGATATATTCTTGGGCGGTGAATAGGAGGTATTGAGTCCAGTTCACTGAACAAGGAGTAGGTCTTGTCTATTACATATTGGGTTTATGGAACGGTATCTGAGCTAATTTGAAACCCTTGTTTTATGCAACACCCCACCTCACCTTTCCCGTTACGCAGCCATTGTGTGTTTTCTAAACGTGTGACTCTGTTCTGTTTTGTAATTCAGTTCAACGGTAGCGGTTTTTACATTCCCTCTATAAGTGATATCTTATGATAAGTGTCTTTTTCTGTGTGACTTATTTCACTTAGAATCGTCGTACCTAAATCCACTCATCATGCTGCTACTAGCCTTATGACGTTGATTTATTGGCTGAGTGATATTCCATTGTACATAAGGACCACAACTTCTTTATCCATTTTTCTCTTTCCTGGGATATTTAAGGTGTAACCAAGTGGAGGTGCTTGTCAACAGAGCAGCCCTAAATTTTGGGGTGCCTGTGTCTTGCTGATTTTTAGTTTTCCCAATTTATACGCCCATGAATGGAAGTGCCTTATGCTCTCTAAGCTGAGTTTTTTGATGTTTCAGGACACACCGTACACTTCTCAAGAGTGGCTGTTGGCAATTTACATCCCGCCCATCAGCGTAGCAAGGCTCCCGTTTCTCCAAGGCCTGTCCTGCATTTCTGGTTTTGACACTTTATTCAGCATGGCCCTTTTGACCGTTGGGAAGCGAGAATTCTTTGTACCGCTGATTTTCTTTCCAGGTTGCTTGGTTGGCCAAAAAGGGCGTATGCGTTTTTTCCTGAATATATTCAGGAAAAAACGCATACGCCCTTTTTGGCCAAGGGCATCATTGTCGAGGTTTTGCCGCTTTTCCTGTGCTTTAAAGGCGATTCGAATCTACCTCCTGAAATCTGTTTCCTGCAATTCTGCCTTGCTTTCAAATCCTCTTCGTTGACTTCCCCCAATATATTTGAGGACGAGAGTGATCATTTATAAGTCTGCAGGTTTGTGAATTGCAGTGCCCCTGAGCTCCATTTTTCAACTCGCTTTCTTGGGAGCTGGCCGCAAAAGCGCAGGATTGCTTCAGGCCCTATTCTGGTCCCGGGCGGCAGGCTCAGCCTGTGGTTAATTCTTCTTCCTGATGGGAAAATAGAGTGACCTATGCCTGTCCCAACACCTAGAGCTAGTCTCTCATTGGTTCCCCCTCTTCCCGTTCATCCTCAGGACAAATTGCAACCTGTACGGAACAGGAGGTTAAAGGTGCTGCTTCTCGAAGGAGGGAGATTGCTAGTAAAGGGGCTGGAATGGCGAACCCGAGCACAAGGAGATGAGAAATGAGGTGCGTTTTAGAAACCTTTCCCGATCACACGGTGTACCATCTTCTGGGTTTCATATGCATGTTTTCGATGTAGGAAGATGCCCTTGAACCTGGAGATTTGGGACCCATGGGATGGGTACCACGCAGTATTACTTTAAAGGGTCTGCGTTTCCTCACCCAACCTCACCAAACCTCTCAGCCCCAAGAGTGTCCACCCTTATATCTCAATCAGCTGTGGGTCTAGATATGGTCAATCCAGGTGGCATCACAGCCCCTGAATGAATTTTATAAGAATTTCTCTCTCTTTCACTGTCTTTGTTTCACGGGTTTTTAAAAGTAATTGATTTTTAAAATGGGATTTAGCTGCTTTTCACTGCGGTGTTTATGCCGCTTTACACCCACTTGACTCACTTACAGAGAGATATCAATACATAGCTTTTAAGATTCTTACTAGTCAGATATATTCTTGGGCGGTGAATAGGGGGTGTTGAGTCCAGTTCACTGAGCAAGGAGTAGGTCTTGTCTATTTCATATTGGGTTTATGGAACGGTATCTGAGCTAATTTGAAACCCTTGTTTTATGCATCACCCCACCTCACCTTTCCCGTTAAGCAGCCATAGTGTGTTTTCTAAACGTGTGACTCTGTTCTGTTTTGTAATTCAGGTCAAGGGTAGCGGTTTTTACTTTCCCTCTATAAGTGATATCTTATGATAAGTGTCTTTTTCTGTGTGACTTATATCACTTAGAATCGTCGTACCTAAATCTACTCATCATTCTGCTACTAGCCTTATGACGTTGATTTCATGGCTGAGTGATATTGCATTGTACATAAGGACCACAACTTCTTTATCCATTTTTCTCTTTCCTGGGATATTTAAGGTGTAACGAAGTGGAGGTGCTTGTCAACAGAGCAGCCCTAAACTTTGGGGTGCCTGTGTCTTGCTGATTTTTAGTTTTCTGAATTTAGACGCCCATGAGTGGAAGTGCCCTATGCTCTCTAAGCTGAGTTTTTTAGATGTTTCAGGACACACCGTACACTTCTCCAGAGTGGCTGTTGGCAATTTACATCCCGCCCATCACTTAGCAAGGCTCCCGTTTCTCCATGGCCTGTCCTGCATTTCTGGTTTTGACACTTTATTCAGCATGGCCCTTTTGACCGTTGGGAAGCGAGAGTTCTTTGTAGCGCTGATTTCCCTTTCCAGGTTGCTTGGTTGGCCAAAAAGGGCGTATGCGTTTTTTCCTGAATATATTCAGGAAAAAACGCATACGCCCTTTTTGGCCAAGGGCATCATTGTCCAGGTTTTGCCGCTTTTCCTGTGCTTTAAAGGCGATTCGAATCTACCTCCTGAAATCTGTTTCCTGCAATTCTGCCTTGCGTTCAAATCCTCTTCGTTGCCTTCCCTCAATATATTTGTGGACGAGAGTGATCATTTATAAGTCTGCAGGTTTCTGAATTGCAGTCCCCCTGAGCTCCATTTTTCAACTCGCTTTCTTGGGAGCTGGCCGCAAAAGCGCAGGATTGCTTCAGGCCCTATTCTGGTCCCGGGCGGCAGGCTAAGCCTTTGGTTAATTCTTCTTTTTGATGGGAAAATAGAGTGACCTGTGCCTGTCCCAAAACCTAGAGCTAGTCTCTCATTGCTTCCCCCTCTTCCCGTTAATCCTCAGGACAAATTGCAACCTGTACGGAACAGGAGGTTAAAGGTGCTGCTTCTCCAAGGAGGGAGATTACTAGTAAAGCAGCTGGAATGGCGAACCCGAGCACAAGGAGATGAGAAATGAGGTGCGTTTTAGACACCTTTCCCGATCACAGGGTGTACCATCTTCTGGGTTTCATATGCATGTTTTCGATGTAGGAAGATGCCCTTGAACCTGGAGATTTGGAACCCATGGGATGGGTACCACGCAGTATTACTTTAGTGGGTCTGCGTTTGCTCACCCAACCTCACCAGACCTCTCAGCCCCAAGAGTGTCCACCCTTATGTCTCAATCAGCTGTGGTTCTAGATTTTGTCAATCCAGGTGGCATCACAGCCCCTGAACGAATTTTGTAAGAATTTCTCTCTCTTTCACTGTCTTTGTTTCACGGGTTTTTAAAAGTAATTGATTTTTAAAATGGGGTTTAGCTGCTTTTCACTGCTGTGTTTATGCCAATTTACACCCAGTTGACTCACTTACAAAGAGATATCAATACATAGGTTTTAAGATTCTTACTAGTCAGATATATTCTTGGGCGGTGAATAGGATGTATTGAGTCCAGTTCACTGAGCAAGGAGTAGGTCTTGTCTATTACATATTGGGTTTATGGAATCGGTATCTGAGCTAATTTGAAACCCTTGTTTTATGCATCACCCCACCTCACCTTTCCCGTTAAGCAGCCATAGTGTGTTTTCTAAACGTGTGACTCTGTTCTGTTTTGTAATTCAGTTCAAGGGTAGCGGTTTTTACATTCCCTCTATAAGTGATATCTTATGATAAGTATCTTTTTCTGTGTGACTTATTTCACTTAGAATCGTCGTACCTCAATCCACTCATCATGCTGCTACTAGCCTTATGACGTTGATTTCATGGCTGAGTGATATTCCATTGTACATAAGGACCAGAACTTCTTTATCCATTTTTCTCTTTCCTGGGATATTTAAGGTGTAACCAAGTGGAGGTGCTTGTCAACAGAGCAGCCCTAAACTTTGGGGTGCCTGTGTCTTGCTGATTTCTAGTTTTCCGAATTTAGACGCCCATGAGTGGAAGTGCCCTATGCTCTCTAAGCTGAGTTTTTTGATGTTTCAGGACACACCGTACACTTCTCCAGAGTGGCTGTTGGCAATTTACATCCCGCCCATCAGCGTAGCAAGGCTCCCGTTTCTCCATGGCCTGTCCTGCATTTCTGGTTTTGACACTTTATTCAGCATGGCCATTTTGACCGTTGGGAAGCGAGACTTCTTTGTAGCACTGATTTGCCTTTCCAGGTTGCTTGGTTGGCCAAAAAGGGCGTATGCGTTTTTTCCTGAATATATTCAGGAAAAAACGCATACGCCCTTTTTGGCCAAGGGCATCATTGTCGAGGTTTTGCCGCTTTTCCTGTGCTTTAAAGGCGATTCGAATCTACCTCCTGAAATCTGTTTCCTGCAATTCTGCCTTGCTTTCAAATCCTCTTCGTTGCCTTCCCCCAATATATTTGAGGACGAGAGTGATCATTTATAAGTCTGCAGGTTTGTGAATTGCAGTGCCCCTGAGCTCCATTTTTCAACTCGCTTTCTTGGGAGCTGGCCGCAAAAGCGCAGGATTGCTTCAGGCCCTATTTTGGTCCCGGGCGGCAGGCTGAGCCTGTGGTTAATTCTTCTTCCTGATGGGAAAATAGAGTGACCTGTGCCTGTCCCAACACCTAGAGCTAGTCTCTCATTGGTTCCCCCTCTTCCCGTTCATCCTCAGGACAAATTGCAACCTGTACGGAACAGGAGGTTAAAGGTGCTGCTTCTCCAAGGAGGGAGATTGCTAGTAAAGCGGCTGGAATGGCGAACCCGAGCACAAGGAGATGAGAAATGAGGTGCGTTTTAGAAACCTTTCCCGATCACATGGTGTACCATCTTCTGGGTTTCATATGCATGTTTTCGATGTAGGAAGATGCCCTTGAACCTGGAGATTTGGGACCCATGGGATGGGTACCACGCAGTATTACTTTAAAGGGTCTGCGTTTCCTCACCCAACCTCACCAAACCTCTCAGCCCCAAGAGTGTCCACCCTTATATCTCAATCAGCTGTGGGTCTAGATATGGTCAATCCAGGTGGCATCACAGCCCCTGAATGAATTTTATAAGAATTTCTCTCTCTTTCACTGTCTTTGTTTCACGGGTTTTTAAAAGTAATTGATTTTTAAAATGGGATTTAGCTGCTTTTCACTGCGGTGTTTATGCCGCTTTACACCCACTTGACTCACTTACAGAGAGATATCAATACATAGCTTTTAAGATTCTTACTAGTCAGATATATTCTTGGGCGGTGAATAGGGGGTGTTGAGTCCAGTTCACTGAGCAAGGAGTAGGTCTTGTCTATTACATATTGGGTTTATGGAACGGTATCTGAGCTAATTTGAAACCCTTGTTTTATGCATCACCCCACCTCACCTTTCCCGTTAAGCAGCCATATTGTGTTTTCTAAACGTGTGACTCTGTTCTGTTTTGTAATTCAGGTCAAGGGTAGCGGTTTTTACTTTCCCTCTATAAGTGATATCTTATGATAAGTGTCTTTTTCTGTGTGACTTATATCACTTAGAATCGTCGTACCTAAATCTACTCATCATTCTGCTACTAGCCTTATGACGTTGATTTCATGGCTGAGTGATATTGCATTGTACATAAGGACCACCACTTCTTTATCCATTTTTCTCTTTCCTGGGATATTTAAGGTGTAACGAAGTGGAGGTGCTTGTCAACAGAGCAGCCCTAAACTTTGGGGTGCCTGTGTCTTGCTGATTTTTAGTTTTCTGAATTTAGACGCCCATGAGTGGAAGTGCCGTATGCTCTCTAAGCTGAGTTTTTTAGATGTTTCAGGACACACCGTACACTTCTCCAGAGTGGCTGTTGGCAATTTACATCCCGCCCATCACTTAGCAAGGCTCCCGTTTCTCCATGGCCTGTCCTGCATTTCTGGTTTTGACACTTTATTCAGCATGGCCCTTTTGACCGTTGGGAAGCGAGAGTTCTTTGTAGCGCTGATTTCCCTTTCCAGGTTGCTTGGTTGGCCAAAAAGGGCGTATGCGTTTTTTCCTGAATATATTCAGGAAAAAACGCATACGCCCTTTTTGGCCAAGGGCATCATTGTCCAGGTTTTGCCGCTTTTCCTGTGCTTTAAAGGCGATTCGAATCTACCTCCTGAAATCTGTTTCCTGCAATTCTGCCTTGCGTTCAAATCCTCTTCGTTGCCTTCCCTCAATATATTTGTGGACGAGAGTGATCATTTATAAGTCTGCAGGTTTGTGAATTGCAGTCCCCCTGAGCTCCATTTTTCAACTCGCTTTCTTGGGAGCTGGCCGCAAAAGCGCAGGATTGCTTCAGGCCCTATTCTGGTCCCGGGCGGCAGGCTAAGCCTTTGGTTAATTCTTCTTTTTGATGGGAAAATAGAGTGACCTGTGCCTGTCCCAAAACCTAGAGCTAGTCTCTCATTGCTTCCCCCTCTTCCCGTTAATCCTCAGGACAAATTGCAACCTGTACGGAACAGGAGGTTAAAGGTGCTGCTTCTCCAAGGAGGGAGATTACTAGTAAAGCAGCTGGAATGGCGAACCCGAGCACAAGGAGATGAGAAATGAGGTGCGTTTTAGACACCTTTCCCGATCACAGGGTGTACCATCTTCTGGGTTTCATATTCATGTTTTCGATGTAGGAAGATGCCCTTGAACCTGGAGATTTGGAACCCATGGGATGGGTACCACGCAGTATTACTTTAGTGGGTCTGCGTTTGCTCACCCAACCTCACCAGACCTCTCAGCCCCAAGAGTGTCCACCCTTATGTCTCAATCAGCTGTGGTTCTAGATTTTGTCAATCCAGGTGGCATCACAGCCCCTGAACGAATTTTGTAAGAATTTCTCTCTCTTTCACTGTCTTTGTTTCACGGGTTTTTAAAAGTAATTGATTTTTAAAATGGGGTTTAGCTGCTTTTCACTGCTGTGTTTATGCCAATTTACACCCAGTTGACTCACTTACAAAGAGATATCAATACATAGGTTTTAAGATTCTTACTAGTCAGATATATTCTTGGGCGGTGAATAGGATGTATTGAGTCCAGTTCACTGAGCAAGGAGTAGGTCTTGTCTATTACATATTGGGTTTATGGAATCGGTATCTGAGCTAATTTGAAACCCTTGTTTTATGCATCACCCCACCTCACCTTTCCCGTTAAGCAGCCATAGTGTGTTTTCTAAACGTGTGACTCTGTTCTGTTTTGTAATTCAGTTCAAGGGTAGCGGTTTTTACATTCCCTCTATAAGTGATATCTTATGATAAGTATCTTTTTCTGTGTGACTTATTTCACTTAGAATCGTCGTACCTCAATCCACTCATCATGCTGCTACTAGCCTTATGACGTTGATTTCATGGCTGAGTGATATTCCATTGTACATAAGGACCAGAACTTCTTTATCCATTTTTCTCTTTCCTGGGATATTTAAGGTGTAACCAAGTGGAGGTGCTTGTCAACAGAGCAGCCCTAAACTTTGGGGTGCCTGTGTCTTGCTGATTTCTAGTTTTCCGAATTTAGACGCCCATGAGTGGAAGTGCCCTATGCTCTCTAAGCTGAGTTTTTTGATGTTTCAGGACACACCGTACACTTCTCCAGAGTGGCTGTTGGCAATTTACATCCCGCCCATCAGCGTAGCAAGGCTCCCGTTTCTCCATGGCCTGTCCTGCATTTCTGGTTTTGACACTTTATTCAGCATGGCCATTTTGACCGTTGGGAAGCGAGACTTCTTTGTAGCACTGATTTGCCTTTCCAGGTTGCTTGGTTGGCCAAAAAGGGCGTATGCGTTTTTTCCTGAATATATTCAGGAAAAAACGCATACGCCCTTTTTGGCCAAGGGCATCATTGTCGAGGTTTTGCCGCTTTTCCTGTGCTTTAAAGGCGATTCAAATCTACCTCCTGAAATCTGTTTCCTGCAATTCTGCCTTGCTTTCAAATCCTCTTCGTTGCCTTCCCCCAATATATTTGAGGACGAGAGTGATCATTTATAAGTCTGCAGGGTTGTGAATTGCAGTGCCCCTGAGCTCCATTTTTCAACTCGCTTTCTTGGGAGCTGGCCGCAAAAGCGCAGGATTGCTTCAGGCCCTATTTTGGTCCCGGGCGGCAGGCTGAGCCTGTGGTTAATTCTTCTTCCTGATGGGAAAATAGAGTGACCTGTGCCTGTCCCAACACCTAGAGCTAGTCTCTCATTGGTTCCCCCTCTTCCCGTTCATCCTCAGGACAAATTGCAACCTGTACGGAACAGGAGGTTAAAGGTGCTGCTTCTCCAAGGAGGGAGATTGCTAGTAAAGCGGCTGGAATGGCGAACCCGAGCACAAGGAGATGAGAAATGAGGTGCGTTTTAGAAACCTTTCCCGATCACACGGTGTACCATCTTCTGGGTTTCATATGCATGTTTTCGATGTAGGAAGATGCTCTTGAACCTGGAGATTTGGGACCCATGGGATGGGTACCACGCAGTATTACTTTAAAGGGTCTGCGTTTCCTCACCCAACCTCACCAAAACTCTCAGCCCCAAGAGTGTCCACCCTTATATCTCAATCAGCTGTGGGTCTAGATATGGTCAATCCAGGTGGCATCACAGCCCCTGAACGAATTTTGTAAGAATTTCTCTCTCTTTCACTGTCTTTGTTTCACGGGTTTTTAAAAGTAATTGATTTTTAAAATGGGGTTTAGCTGCTTTTCACTGCTGTGTTTATGCCGCCTTACACCCACTTGACTCACTTACAGAGAGATATCAATACATAGGTTTTAAGATTCTTACTAGTCAGATATATTCTTGGGCGGTGAATAGGAGGTATTGAGTCCAGTTCACTGAGCAAGGAGTAGGTCTTGTCTATTACATATTGGGTTTATGGAACGGTATCTGAGCTAATTTGAAACCCTTGTTTTATGCATCACCCCACCTCACCTTTCCCGTTAAGCAGCCATAGTGTGTTTTCTAAACGTGGGACTCTCTTCTCTTTTGTAATTGAGTTCAAGGGTAGCGTTTTTTACATTCCCTCTATAAGTGATATCTTATGATAAGTGTCTTTTTCTGTGTGACTTATTTTACTTAGAATCGTCGTACCTAAATCCATTCATCATGCTGCTACTAGCCTTATGACGTTGATTTCATTGCTGAGTGATATTCCATTGTACATAAGGACCGCAATTTCTTTATCCATTTTTCTCTTTCCTGGGATATTTAAGGTGTAACGAAGTGGATGTTCTTGTCAATAGAGTAGCCCTAAACTTTGGGGTGCCTGTGTCTTGCTGATTTTTAGATTTCCCAATTTATACGCCCATGAGTGGAAGTGTCCTATGCTCTCTAAGCTGAGTGTTTTAGATGTTTCAGGACACACCGTACACTTCTCCAGAGTGGCTGTTGGCAATTTACATCCCGCCCATCAGTGTAGCAAGGCTCCCGTTTCTCCATGGCCTGTCCTGCATTTCTGGTTTTCACACCTTATTCAGCATGGCCCTTTTAACCGTTGGGAAGCGAGACTTCTTTGTAGCGCTGATTTCCCTTTCCAGGTTGCTTGGTTGGCCAAAAAGGGCGTATGCGTTTTTTCCTGAATATATTCAGGAAAAAACGCATACGCCCTTTTTGGCCAAGGGCATCATTGTCGAGGATTTGCCACTTTTCCTGTGCTTTAAAGGCGATTCGAATCTACCTCCTGAAATCTGTTTCCTTCAATTCTGCCATGCTTTCAAATCCTCTTCGTTGCCTTCCCTCAATATATTTGTGGACGAGAGTGATCATTTATAAGTCTGCAGGTTTATGAATTGCAGTGCCCCTGAGCTCCATTTTTCAACTCGCTTTCTTGGGAGCTGGCCGCAAAAGCGCAGGATTGCTTCAGGCCCTATTCTGGTCCCGGGCGGCAGGCTGAGCCTGTGGTTAATTCTTCTTTCTGATGGGAAAATCGAGTGACCTGTGCCTGTCCCAAAACCTAGAGCTAGTCTCTCATTGGTTCCCCCTCTTCCCGTTCATCCTCAGGACAAATTGCAACCTGTACGGAACAGGAGGTTAAAGGTGCTGCTTCTCCAAGGAGGGAGATTGCTAGTAAAGCGGCTGGAATGGCGAACCCGAGCACAAGGAGATGAGAAATGAGGTGCGTTTTAGAAACCTTTCCCGATCACACGGTGTACCATCTTCTGGGTTTCATATGCATGTTTTCGATGTAGGAAGATGCCCTTGAACCTGGAGATTTGGGACCCATGGGATGGGTACCACGCAGTATTACTTTAAAGGGTCTGCGTTTCCTCACCCAACCTCACCAAACCTCTCAGCCCCAAGAGTGTCCACCCTTATGTCTCATCCAGCTGTGGGTCTAGATATGGTCAATCCAGGTGGCATCAGAACCCCTGAACGAATTTTGTAAGAATTTCTCTCTCTTTCACTGTCTTTGTTTCACGGGTTTTTAAAAGTAATTGATTTTTAAAATGGGGATTAGATGCTTTTCACTGCTGTGTTTATGCCACTTTACACCCACTTGACTCACTTACAGAGAGATATCAATACATAGGTTTTAAGATTCTTACTAGTCAGATATATTCTTGGGCGGTGAATAGGAGGTATTGAGTCCAGTTCACTGAGCAAGGAGTAGGTCTTGTCTATTACATATTGGGTTTATGGAACGGTATCTGAGCTAATTTGAAACCCTTGTTTTATGCATCACCCCACCTCACCTTTCCCGTTAAGCAGCCATAGTGTGTTTTCTAAACGTGGGACTCTCTTCTCTTTTGTAATTGAGTTCAAGGGTAGCGTTTTTTACATTCCCTCTATAAGTGATATCTTATGATAAGTGTCTTTTTCTGTGTGACTTATTTTACTTAGAATCGTCGTACCTAAATCCACTCATCATGCTGCTACTAGCCTTATGACGTTGATTTATTGGCTGAGTGATATTCCATTGTACATAAGGACCACAACTTCTTTATCCATTTTTCTCTTTCCTGGGATATTTAAGGTGTAACCAAGTGGAGGTGCTTGTCAACAGAGCAGCCCTAAATTTTGGGGTGCCTGTGTCTTGCTGATTTTTAGTTTTCCCAATTTATACGCCCATGAGTGGAAGTGCCTTATGCTCTCTAAGCTGAGTTTTTTGATGTTTCAGGACACACCGTACACTTCTCAAGAGTGGCTGTTGGCAATTTACATCCCGCCCATCAGCGTAGCAAGGCTCCCGTTTCTCCAAGGCCTGTCCTGCATTTCTGGTTTTGACACTTTATTCAGCATGGCCCTTTTGACCGTTGGGAAGCGAGAATTCTTTGTACCGCTGATTTTCTTTCCAGGTTGCTTGGTTGGCCAAAAAGGGCGTATGCGTTTTTTCCTGAATATATTCAGGAAAAAACGCATACGCCCTTTTTGGCCAAGGGCATCATTGTCGAGGTTTTGCCGCTTTTCCTGTGCTTTAAAGGCGATTCGAATCTACCTCCTGAAATCTGTTTCCTGCAATTCTGCCTTGCTTTCAAATCCTCTTCGTTGCCTTCCCCCAATATATTTGAGGACGAGAGTGATCATTTATAAGTCTGCAGGTTTGTGAATTGCAGTGCCCCTGAGCTCCATTTTTCAACTCGCTTTCTTGGGAGCTGGCCGCAAAAGCGCAGGATTGCTTCAGGCCCTATTCTGGTCCCGGGCGGCAGGCTCAGCCTGTGGTTAATTCTTCTTCCTGATGGGAAAATAGAGTGACCTATGCCTGTCCCAACACCTAGAGCTAGTCTCTCATTGGTTCCCCCTCTTCCCGTTCATCCTCAGGACAAATTGCAACCTGTACGGAACAGGAGGTTAAAGGTGCTGCTTCTCGAAGGAGGGAGATTGCTAGTAAAGCGGCTGGAATGGCGAACCCGAGCACAAGGAGATGAGAAATGAGGTGCGTTTTAGAAACCTTTCCCGATCACACGGTGTACCATCTTCTGGGTTTCATATGCATGTTTTCGATGTAGGAAGATGCCCTTGAACCTGGAGATTTGGGACCCATGGGATGGGTACCACGCAGTATTACTTTAAAGGGTCTGCGTTTCCTCACCCAACCTCACCAAACCTCTCAGCCCCAAGAGTGTCCACCCTTATATCTCAATCAGCTGTGGGTCTAGATATGGTCAATCCAGGTGGCATCACAGCCCCTGAATGAATTTTATAAGAATTTCTCTCTCTTTCACTGTCTTTGTTTCACGGGTTTTTAAAAGTAATTGATTTTTAAAATGGGATTTAGCTGCTTTTCACTGCGGTGTTTATGCCGTTTTACACCCACTTGACTCACTTACAGAGAGATATCAATACATAGCTTTTAAGATTCTTACTAGTCAGATATATTCTTGGGCGGTGAATAGGGGGTGTTGAGTCCAGTTCACTGAGCAAGGAGTAGGTCTTGTCTATTACATATTGGGTTTATGGAACGGTATCTGAGCTAATTTGAAACCCTTGTTTTATGCATCACCCCACCTCACCTTTCCCGTTAAGCAGCCATAGTGTGTTTTCTAAACGTGTGACTCTGTTCTGTTTTGTAATTCAGGTCAAGGGTAGCGGTTTTTACTTTCCCTCTATAAGTGATATCTTATGATAAGTGTCTTTTTCTGTGTGACTTATATCACTTAGAATCGTCGTACCTAAATCTACTCATCATTCTGCTACTAGCCTTATGACGTTGATTTCATGGCTGAGTGATATTGCATTGTACATAAGGACCACCACTTCTTTATCCATTTTTCTCTTTCCTGGGATATTTAAGGTGTAACGAAGTGGAGGTGCTTGTCAACAGAGCAGCCCTAAACTTTGGGGTGCCTGTGTCTTGCTGATTTTTAGTTTTCTGAATTTAGACGCCCATGAGTGGAAGTGCCCTATGCTCTCTAAGCTGAGTTTTTTAGATGTTTCAGGACACACCGTACACTTCTCCAGAGTGGCTGTTGGCAATTTACATCCCGCCCATCACTTAGCAAGGCTCCCGTTTCTCCATGGCCTGTCCTGCATTTCTGGTTTTGACACTTTATTCAGCATGGCCCTTTTGACCTTTGGGAAGCGAGAGTTCTTTGTAGCGCTGATTTCCCTTTCCAGGTTGCTTGGTTGGCCAAAAAGGGCGTATGCGTTTTTTCCTGAATATATTCAGGAAAAAACGCATACGCCCTTTTTGGCCAAGGGCATCATTGTCCAGGTTTTGCCGCTTTTCCTGTGCTTTAAAGGCGATTCGAATCTACCTCCTGAAATCTGTTTCCTGCAATTCTGCCTTGCGTTCAAATCCTCTTCGTTGCCTTCCCTCAATATATTTGTGGACGAGAGTGATCATTTATAAGTCTGCAGGTTTGTGAATTGCAGTCCCCCTGAGCTCCATTTTTCAACTCGCTTTCTTGGGAGCTGGCCGCAAAAGCGCAGGATTGCTTCAGGCCCTATTCTGGTCCCGGGCGGCAGGCTAAGCCTTTGGTTAATTCTTCTTTTTGATGGGAAAATAGAGTGACCTGTGCCTGTCCCAAAACCTAGAGCTAGTCTCTCATTGCTTCCCCCTCTTCCCGTTAATCCTCAGGACAAATTGCAACCTGTACGGAACAGGAGGTTAAAGGTGCTGCTTCTCCAAGGAGGGAGATTACTAGTAAAGCAGCTGGAATGGCGAACCCGAGCACAAGGAGATGAGAAATGAGGTGCGTTTTAGACACCTTTCCCGATCACAGGGTGTACCATCTTCTGGGTTTCATATGCATGTTTTCGATGTAGGAAGATGCCCTTGAACCTGGAGATTTGGAACCCATGGGATGGGTACCACGCAGTATTACTTTAGTGGGTCTGCGTTTGCTCACCCAACCTCACCAGACCTCTCAGCCCCAAGAGTGTCCACCCTTATGTCTCAATCAGCTGTGGTTCTAGATTTTGTCAATCCAGGTGGCATCACAGCCCCTGAACGAATTTTGTAAGAATTTCTCTCTCTTTCACTGTCTTTGTTTCACGGGTTTTTAAAAGTAATTGATTTTTAAAATGGGGTTTAGCTGCTTTTCACTGCTGTGTTTATGCCAATTTACACCCAGTTGACTCACTTACAAAGAGATATCAATACATAGGTTTTAAGATTCTTACTAGTCAGATATATTCTTGGGCGGTGAATAGGATGTATTGAGTCCAGTTCACTGAGCAAGGAGTAGGTCTTGTCTATTACATATTGGGTTTATGGAATCGGTATCTGAGCTAATTTGAAACCCTTGTTTTATGCATCACCCCACCTCACCTTTCCCGTTAAGCAGCCATAGTGTGTTTTCTAAACGTGTGACTCTGTTCTGTTTTGTAATTCAGTTCAAGGGTAGCGGTTTTTACATTCCCTCTATAAGTGATATCTTATGATAAGTATCTTTTTCTGTGTGACTTATTTCACTTAGAATCGTCGTACCTCAATCCACTCATCATGCTGCTACTAGCCTTATGACGTTGATTTCATGGCTGAGTGATATTCCATTGTACATAAGGACCAGAACTTCTTTATCCATTTTTCTCTTTCCTGGGATATTTAAGGTGTAACCAAGTGGAGGTGCTTGTCAACAGAGCAGCCCTAAATTTTGGGGTGCCTGTGTCTTGCTGATTTTTAGTTTTCCCAATTTATACGCCCATGAGTGGAAGTGCCTTATGCTCTCTAAGCTGAGTTTTTTGATGTTTCAGGACACACCGTACACTTCTCAAGAGTGGCTGTTGGCAATTTACATCCCGCCCATCAGCGTAGCAAGGCTCCCGTTTCTCCAAGGCCTGTCCTGCATTTCTGGTTTTGACACTTTATTCAGCATGGCCCTTTTGACCGTTGGGAAGCGAGAATTCTTTGTACCGCTGATTTTCTTTCCAGGTTGCTTGGTTGGCCAAAAAGGGCGTATGCGTTTTTTCCTGAATATATTCAGGAAAAAACGCATACGCCCTTTTTGGCCAAGGGCATCATTGTCGAGGTTTTGCCGCTTTTCCTGTGCTTTAAAGGCGATTCGAATCTACCTCCTGAAATCTGTTTCCTGCAATTCTGCCTTGCTTTCAAATCCTCTTCGTTGCCTTCCCCCAATATATTTGAGGACGAGAGTGATCATTTATAAGTCTGCAGGTTTGTGAATTGCAGTGCCCCTGAGCTCCATTTTTCAACTCGCTTTCTTGGGAGCTGGCCGCAAAAGCGCAGGATTGCTTCAGGCCCTATTCTGGTCCCGGGCGGCAGGCTCAGCCTGTGGTTAATTCTTCTTCCTGATGGGAAAATAGAGTGACCTATGCCTGTCCCAACACCTAGAGCTAGTCTCTCATTGGTTCCCCCTCTTCCCGTTCATCCTCAGGACAAATTGCAACCTGTACGGAACAGGAGGTTAAAGGTGCTGCTTCTCGAAGGAGGGAGATTGCTAGTAAAGCGGCTGGAATGGCGAACCCGAGCACAAGGAGATGAGAAATGAGGTGCGTTTTAGAAACCTTTCCCGATCACACGGTGTACCATCTTCTGGGTTTCATATGCATGTTTTCGATGTAGGAAGATGCCCTTGAACCTGGAGATTTGGGACCCATGGGATGGGTACCACGCAGTATTACTTTAAAGGGTCTGCGTTTCCTCACCCAACCTCACCAAACCTCTCAGCCCCAAGAGTGTCCACCCTTATATCTCAATCAGCTGTGGGTCTAGATATGGTCAATCCAGGTGGCATCACAGCCCCTGAATGAATTTTATAAGAATTTCTCTCTCTTTCACTGTCTTTGTTTCACGGGTTTTTAAAAGTAATTGATTTTTAAAATGGGATTTAGCTGCTTTTCACTGCGGTGTTTATGCCGTTTTACACCCACTTGACTCACTTACAGAGAGATATCAATACATAGCTTTTAAGATTCTTACTAGTCAGATATATTCTTGGGCGGTGAATAGGGGGTGTTGAGTCCAGTTCACTGAGCAAGGAGTAGGTCTTGTCTATTACATATTGGGTTTATGGAACGGTATCTGAGCTAATTTGAAACCCTTGTTTTATGCATCACCCCACCTCACCTTTCCCGTTAAGCAGCCATAGTGTGTTTTCTAAACGTGTGACTCTGTTCTGTTTTGTAATTCAGGTCAAGGGTAGCGGTTTTTACTTTCCCTCTATAAGTGATATCTTATGATAAGTGTCTTTTTCTGTGTGACTTATATCACTTAGAATCGTCGTACCTAAATCTACTCATCATTCTGCTACTAGCCTTATGACGTTGATTTCATGGCTGAGTGATATTGCATTGTACATAAGGACCACCACTTCTTTATCCATTTTTCTCTTTCCTGGGATATTTAAGGTGTAACGAAGTGGAGGTGCTTGTCAACAGAGCAGCCCTAAACTTTGGGGTGCCTGTGTCTTGCTGATTTTTAGTTTTCTGAATTTAGACGCCCATGAGTGGAAGTGCCCTATGCTCTCTAAGCTGAGTTTTTTAGATGTTTCAGGACACACCGTACACTTCTCCAGAGTGGCTGTTGGCAATTTACATCCCGCCCATCACTTAGCAAGGCTCCCGTTTCTCCATGGCCTGTCCTGCATTTCTGGTTTTGACACTTTATTCAGCATGGCCCTTTTGACCTTTGGGAAGCGAGAGTTCTTTGTAGCGCTGATTTCCCTTTCCAGGTTGCTTGGTTGGCCAAAAAGGGCGTATGCGTTTTTTCCTGAATATATTCAGGAAAAAACGCATACGCCCTTTTTGGCCAAGGGCATCATTGTCCAGGTTTTGCCGCTTTTCCTGTGCTTTAAAGGCGATTCGAATCTACCTCCTGAAATCTGTTTCCTGCAATTCTGCCTTGCGTTCAAATCCTCTTCGTTGCCTTCCCTCAATATATTTGTGGACGAGAGTGATCATTTATAAGTCTGCAGGTTTGTGAATTGCAGTGCCCCTGAGCTCCATTTTTCAACTCGCTTTCTTGGGAGCTGGCCGCAAAAGCGCAGGATTGCTTCAGGCCCTATTCTGGTCCCGGGCGGCAGGCTAAGCCTTTGGTTAATTCTTCTTTTTGATGGGAAAATAGAGTGACCTGTGCCTGTCCCAAAACCTAGAGCTAGTCTCTCATTGCTTCCCCCTCTTCCCGTTAATCCTCAGGACAAATTGCAACCTGTACGGAACAGGAGGTTAAAGGTGCTGCTTCTCCAAGGAGGGAGATTACTAGTAAAGCAGCTGGAATGGCGAACCCGAGCACAAGGAGATGAGAAATGAGGTGCGTTTTAGACACCTTTCCCGATCACAGGGTGTACCATCTTCTGGGTTTCATATGCATGTTTTCGATGTAGGAAGATGCCCTTGAACCTGGAGATTTGGAACCCATGGGATGGGTACCACGCAGTATTACTTTTGTGGGTCTGCGTTTGCTCACCCAACCTCACCAGACCTCTCAGCCCCAAGAGTGTCCACCCTTATGTCTCAATCAGCTGTGGTTCTAGATTTTGTCAATCCAGGTGGCATCACAGCCCCTGAACGAATTTTGTAAGAATTTCTCTCTCTTTCACTGTCTTTGTTTCACGGGTTTTTAAAAGTAATTGATTTTTAAAATGGGGTTTAGCTGCTTTTCACTGCTGTGTTTATGCCAATTTACACCCAGTTGACTCACTTACAAAGAGATATCAATACATAGGTTTTAAGATTCTTACTAGTCAGATATATTCTTGGGCGGTGAATAGGATGTATTGAGTCCAGTTCACTGAGCAAGGAGTAGGTCTTGTCTATTACATATTGGGTTTATGGAATCGGTATCTGAGCTAATTTGAAACCCTTGTTTTATGCATCACCCCACCTCACCTTTCCCGTTAAGCAGCCATAGTGTGTTTTCTAAACGTGTGACTCTGTTCTGTTTTGTAATTCAGTTCAAGGGTAGCGGTTTTTACATTCCCTCTATAAGTGATATCTTATGATAAGTATCTTTTTCTGTGTGACTTATTTCACTTAGAATCGTCGTACCTCAATCCACTCATCATGCTGCTACTAGCCTTATGACGTTGATTTCATGGCTGAGTGATATTCCATTGTACATAAGGACCAGAACTTCTTTATCCATTTTTCTCTTTCCTGGGATATTTAAGGTGTAACCAAGTGGAGGTGCTTGTCAACAGAGCAGCCCTAAATTTTGGGGTGCCTGTGTCTTGCTGATTTTTAGTTTTCCCAATTTATACGCCCATGAGTGGAAGTGCCTTATGCTCTCTAAGCTGAGTTTTTTGATGTTTCAGGACACACCGTACACTTCTCAAGAGTGGCTGTTGGCAATTTACATCCCGCCCATCAGCGTAGCAAGGCTCCCGTTTCTCCAAGGCCTGTCCTGCATTTCTGGTTTTGACACTTTATTCAGCATGGCCCTTTTGACCGTTGGGAAGCGAGAATTCTTTGTACCGCTGATTTTCTTTCCAGGTTGCTTGGTTGGCCAAAAAGGGCGTATGCGTTTTTTCCTGAATATATTCAGGAAAAAACGCATACGCCCTTTTTGGCCAAGGGCATCATTGTCGAGGTTTTGCCGCTTTTCCTGTGCTTTAAAGGCGATTCGAATCTACCTCCTGAAATCTGTTTCCTGCAATTCTGCCTTGCTTTCAAATCCTCTTCGTTGCCTTCCCCCAATATATTTGAGGACGAGAGTGATCATTTATAAGTCTGCAGGTTTGTGAATTGCAGTGCCCCTGAGCTCCATTTTTCAACTCGCTTTCTTGGGAGCTGGCCGCAAAAGCGCAGGATTGCTTCAGGCCCTATTCTGGTCCCGGGCGGCAGGCTCAGCCTGTGGTTAATTCTTCTTCCTGATGGGAAAATAGAGTGACCTATGCCTGTCCCAACACCTAGAGCTAGTCTCTCATTGGTTCCCCCTCTTCCCGTTCATCCTCAGGACAAATTGCAACCTGTACGGAACAGGAGGTTAAAGGTGCTGCTTCTCGAAGGAGGGAGATTGCTAGTAAAGCGGCTGGAATGGCGAACCCGAGCACAAGGAGATGAGAAATGAGGTGCGTTTTAGAAACCTTTCCCGATCACACGGTGTACCATCTTCTGGGTTTCATATGCATGTTTTCGATGTAGGAAGATGCCCTTGAACCTGGAGATTTGGGACCCATGGGATGGGTACCACGCAGTATTACTTTAAAGGGTCTGCGTTTCCTCACCCAACCTCACCAAACCTCTCAGCCCCAAGAGTGTCCACCCTTATATCTCAATCAGCTGTGGGTCTAGATATGGTCAATCCAGGTGGCATCACAGCCCCTGAATGAATTTTATAAGAATTTCTCTCTCTTTCACTGTCTTTGTTTCACGGGTTTTTAAAAGTAATTGATTTTTAAAATGGGATTTAGCTGCTTTTCACTGCGGTGTTTATGCCGTTTTACACCCACTTGACTCACTTACAGAGAGATATCAATACATAGCTTTTAAGATTCTTACTAGTCAGATATATTCTTGGGCGGTGAATAGGGGGTGTTGAGTCCAGTTCACTGAGCAAGGAGTAGGTCTTGTCTATTACATATTGGGTTTATGGAACGGTATCTGAGCTAATTTGAAACCCTTGTTTTATGCATCACCCCACCTCACCTTTCCCGTTAAGCAGCCATAGTGTGTTTTCTAAACGTGTGACTCTGTTCTGTTTTGTAATTCAGGTCAAGGGTAGCGGTTTTTACTTTCCCTCTATAAGTGATATCTTATGATAAGTGTCTTTTTCTGTGTGACTTATATCACTTAGAATCGTCGTACCTAAATCTACTCATCATTCTGCTACTAGCCTTATGACGTTGATTTCATGGCTGAGTGATATTGCATTGTACATAAGGACCACCACTTCTTTATCCATTTTTCTCTTTCCTGGGATATTTAAGGTGTAACGAAGTGGAGGTGCTTGTCAACAGAGCAGCCCTAAACTTTGGGGTGCCTGTGTCTTGCTGATTTTTAGTTTTCTGAATTTAGACGCCCATGAGTGGAAGTGCCCTATGCTCTCTAAGCTGAGTTTTTTAGATGTTTCAGGACACACCGTACACTTCTCCAGAGTGGCTGTTGGCAATTTACATCCCGCCCATCACTTAGCAAGGCTCCCGTTTCTCCATGGCCTGTCCTGCATTTCTGGTTTTGACACTTTATTCAGCATGGCCCTTTTGACCTTTGGGAAGCGAGAGTTCTTTGTAGCGCTGATTTCCCTTTCCAGGTTGCTTGGTTGGCCAAAAAGGGCGTATGCGTTTTTTCCTGAATATATTCAGGAAAAAACGCATACGCCCTTTTTGGCCAAGGGCATCATTGTCCAGGTTTTGCCGCTTTTCCTGTGCTTTAAAGGCGATTCGAATCTACCTCCTGAAATCTGTTTCCTGCAATTCTGCCTTGCGTTCAAATCCTCTTCGTTGCCTTCCCTCAATATATTTGTGGACGAGAGTGATCATTTATAAGTCTGCAGGTTTGTGAATTGCAGTCCCCCTGAGCTCCATTTTTCAACTCGCTTTCTTGGGAGCTGGCCGCAAAAGCGCAGGATTGCTTCAGGCCCTATTCTGGTCCCGGGCGGCAGGCTAAGCCTTTGGTTAATTCTTCTTTTTGATGGGAAAATAGAGTGACCTGTGCCTGTCCCAAAACCTAGAGCTAGTCTCTCATTGCTTCCCCCTCTTCCCGTTAATCCTCAGGACAAATTGCAACCTGTACGGAACAGGAGGTTAAAGGTGCTGCTTCTCCAAGGAGGGAGATTACTAGTAAAGCAGCTGGAATGGCGAACCCGAGCACAAGGAGATGAGAAATGAGGTGCGTTTTAGACACCTTTCCCGATCACAGGGTGTACCATCTTCTGGGTTTCATATGCATGTTTTCGATGTAGGAAGATGCCCTTGAACCTGGAGATTTGGAACCCATGGGATGGGTACCACGCAGTATTACTTTTGTGGGTCTGCGTTTGCTCACCCAACCTCACCAGACCTCTCAGCCCCAAGAGTGTCCACCCTTATGTCTCAATCAGCTGTGGTTCTAGATTTTGTCAATCCAGGTGGCATCACAGCCCCTGAACGAATTTTGTAAGAATTTCTCTCTCTTTCACTGTCTTTGTTTCACGGGTTTTTAAAAGTAATTGATTTTTAAAATGGGGTTTAGCTGCTTTTCACTGCTGTGTTTATGCCAATTTACACCCAGTTGACTCACTTACAAAGAGATATCAATACATAGGTTTTAAGATTCTTACTAGTCAGATATATTCTTGGGCGGTGAATAGGATGTATTGAGTCCAGTTCACTGAGCAAGGAGTAGGTCTTGTCTATTACATATTGGGTTTATGGAATCGGTATCTGAGCTAATTTGAAACCCTTGTTTTATGCATCACCCCACCTCACCTTTCCCGTTAAGCAGCCATAGTGTGTTTTCTAAACGTGTGACTCTGTTCTGTTTTGTAATTCAGTTCAAGGGTAGCGGTTTTTACATTCCCTCTATAAGTGATATCTTATGATAAGTATCTTTTTCTGTGTGACTTATTTCACTTAGAATCGTCGTACCTCAATCCACTCATCATGCTGCTACTAGCCTTATGACGTTGATTTCATGGCTGAGTGATATTCCATTGTACATAAGGACCAGAACTTCTTTATCCATTTTTCTCTTTCCTGGGATATTTAAGGTGTAACCAAGTGGAGGTGCTTGTCAACAGAGCAGCCCTAAACTTTGGGGTGCCTGTGTCTTGCTGATTTCTAGTTTTCCGAATTTAGACGCCCATGAGTGGAAGTGCCCTATGCTCTCTAAGCTGAGTTTTTTGATGTTTCAGGACACACCTTACACTTCTCCAGAGTGGCTTTTGGCAATTTACATCCCGCCCATCAGCGTAGCAAGGCTCCCGTTTCTCCATGGCCTGTCCTGCATTTCTGGTTTTGACACTTTATTCAGCATGGCCATTTTGACCGTTGGGAAGCGAGACTTCTTTGTAGCACTGATTTGCCTTTCCAGGTTGCTTGGTTGGCCAAAAAGGGCGTATGCGTTTTTTCCTGAATATATTCAGGAAAAAACGCATACGCCCTTTTTGGCCAAGGGCATCATTGTCGAGGATTTGCCACTTTTCCTGTGCTTTAAAGGCGATTCGAATCTACCTCCTGAAATCTGTATCCTTCAATTCTGCCATGCTTTCAAATCCTCTTCGTTGCCTTCCCTCAATATATTTGTGGACGAGAGTGATCATTTATAAGTCTGCAGGTTTATGAATTGCAGTGCCCCTGAGCTCCATTTTTCAACTCGCTTTCTTGGGAGCTGGCCGCAAAAGCGCAGGATTGCTTCAGGCCCTATTCTGGTCCCGGGCGGCAGGCTGAGCCTGTGGTTAATTCTTCTTCCTCATGGGAAAATCGAGTGACCTGTGCCTGTCCCAAAACCTAGAGCTAGTCTCTCATTGGTTCCCCCTCTTCCCGTTCATCCTCAGGACAAATTGCAACCTGTACGGAACAGGAGGTTAAAGGTGCTGCTTCTCCAAGGATGGAGATTGCTAGTAAAGCGGCTGGAATGGCGAACCCGAGCACAAGGTGATGAGAAATGAGGTGCGTTTTAGAAACATTTCCCGATCACACGGTGTACCATCTTCTGGGTTTCATATGCATGTTTTCGATGTAGGAAGATGCCCTTCAACCTGGAGATTTGGGACCCATGGGATGGGAACCAGGCAGTATTACTTTAAAAGGTCTGCGTTTCCTCACCCAACCTCACCCCACCTCTCAGCCCCAAGAGAGTCCACCCTTATGTCTCAATCAGCTGTGAGTCTAGATATGGTCAATCCAGGTGGCATCACAGCCCCTGAACGAATTTTGTAAGAATTTCTCTCTCTTTCACTGTCTTTGTTTCACGGGTTTTTAAAAGTAATTGATTTTTAAAATGGGGTTTATCTGCTTTTCACTGCTGTGTTTATGCCAATTTACACCCAGTTGACTCACTTACAAAGAGATATCAATACATAGGTTTTAAGATTCTTACTAGTCAGATATATTCTTGGGCGGTGAATAGGATGTATTGAGTCCAGTTCACTGAGCAAGGAGTAGGTCTTGTCTATTACATATTGGGTTTATGGAATCGGTATCTGAGCTAATTTGAAACCCTTGTTTTATGCATCACCCCACCTCACCTTTCCCGTTAAGCAGCCATAGTGTGTTTTCTAAACGTGTGACTCTGTTCTGTTTTGTAATTCAGTTCAAGGGTAGCGGTTTTTACATTCCCTCTATAAGTGATATCTTATGATAAGTATCTTTTTCTGTGTGACTTATTTCACTTAGAATCGTCGTACCTCAATCCACTCATCATGCTGCTACTAGCCTTATGACGTTGATTTCATGGCTGAGTGATATTCCATTGTACATAAGGACCACAACTTCTTTATCCATTTTTCTCTTTCCTGGGATATTTAAGGTGTAACCAAGTGGAGGTGCTTGTCAACAGAGCAGCCCTAAACTTTGGGGTGCCTGTGTCTTGCTGATTTCTAGTTTTCCGAATTTAGACGCCCATGAGTGGAAGTGCCCTATGCTCTCTAAGCTGAGTTTTTTGATGTTTCAGGACACACCGTACACTTCTCCAGAGTGGCTGTTGGCAATTTACATCCCGCCCATCAGCGTAGCAAGGCTCCCGTTTCTCCATGGCCTGTCCTGCATTTCTGGTTTTGACACTTTATTCAGCATGGCCATTTTGACCGTTGGGAAGCGAGACTTCTTTGTAGCACTGATTTGCCTTTCCAGGTTGCTTGGTTGGCCAAAAAGGGCGTATGCGTTTTTTCCTGAATATATTCAGGAAAAAACGCATACGCCCTTTTTGGCCAAGGGCATCATTGTCGAGGTTTTGCCGCTTTTCCTGTGCTTTAAAGGCGATTCGAATCTACCTCCTGAAATCTGTTTCCTGCAATTCTGCCTTGCTTTCAAATCCTCTTCGTTGCCTTCCCCCAATATATTTGAGGACGAGAGTGATCATTTATAAGTCTGCAGGTTTGTGAATTGCAGTGCCCCTGAGCTCCATTTTTCAACTCGCTTTCTTGGGAGCTGGCCGCAAAAGCGCAGGATTGCTTCAGGCCCTATTCTGGTCCCGGGCGGCAGGCTGAGCCTGTGGTTAATTCTTCTTCCTGATGGGAAAATAGAGTGACCTGTGCCTGTCCCAACACCTAGAGCTAGTCTCTCATTGGTTCCCCCTCTTCCCGTTCATCCTCAGGACAAATTGCAACCTGTACGGAACAGGAGGTTAAAGGTGCTGCTTCTCCAAGGAGGGAGATTGCTAGTAAAGCGGCTGGAATGGCGAACCCGAGCACAAGGAGATGAGAAATGAGGTGCGTTTTAGAAACCTTTCCCGATCACACGGTGTACCATCTTCTGGGTTTCATATGCATGTTTTCGATGTAGGAAGATGCCCTTGAACCTGGAGATTTGGGACCCATGGGATGGGTACCACGCAGTATTACTTTAAAGGGTCTGCGTTTCCTCACCCAACCTCACCAAAACTCTCAGCCCCAAGAGTGTCCACCCTTATATCTCAATCAGCTGTGGGTCTAGATATGGTCAATCCAGGTGGCATCACAGCCCCTGAACGAATTTTGTAAGAATTTCTCTCTCTTTCACTGTCTTTGTTTCACGGGTTTTTAAAAGTAATTGATTTTTAAAATGGGGTTTAGCTGCTTTTCACTGCTGTGTTTATGCCGCCTTACACCCACTTGACTCACTTACAGAGAGATATCAATACATAGGTTTTAAGATTCTTACTAGTCAGATATATTCTTGGGCGGTGAATAGGAGGTATTGAGTCCAGTTCACTGAGCAAGGAGTAGGTCTTGTCTATTACATATTGGGTTTATGGAACGGTATCTGAGCTAATTTGAAACCCTTGTTTTATGCATCACCCCACCTCACCTTTCCCGTTAAGCAGCCATAGTGTGTTTTCTAAACGTGGGACTCTCTTCTCTTTTGTAATTGAGTTCAAGGGTAGCGTTTTTTACATTCCCTCTATAAGTGATATCTTATGATAAGTGTCTTTTTCTGTGTGACTTATTTTACTTAGAATCGTCGTACCTAAATCCATTCATCATGCTGCTACTAGCCTTATGCCGTTGATTTCATTGCTGAGTGATATTCCATTGTACATAAGGACCGCAATTTCTTTATCCATTTTTCTCTTTCCTGGGATATTTAAGGTGTAACGAAGTGGATGTTCTTGTCAATAGAGTAGCCCTAAACTTTGGGGTGCCTGTGTCTTGCTGATTTTTAGATTTCCCAATTTATACGCCCATGAGTTGAAGTGTCCTATGCTCTCTAAGCTGAGTGTTTTAGATGTTTCAGGACACACCGTACACTTCTCCAGAGTGGCTGTTGGCAATTTACATCCCGCCCATCAGTGTAGCAAGGCTCCCGTTTCTCCATGGCCTGTCCTGCATTTCTGGTTTTCACACCTTATTCAGCATGGCCCTTTTAACCGTTGGGAAGCGAGACTTCTTTGTAGCGCTGATTTCCCTTTCCAGGTTGCTTGGTTGGCCAAAAAGGGCGTATGCGTTTTTTCCTGAATATATTCAGGAAAAAACGCATACGCCCTTTTTGGCCAAGGGCATCATTGTCGAGGATTTGCCACTTTTCCTGTGCTTTAAAGGCGATTCGAATCTACCTCCTGAAATCTGTTTCCTTCAATTCTGCCATGCTTTCAAATCCTCTTCGTTGCCTTCCCTCAATATATTTGTGGACGAGAGTGATCATTTATAAGTCTGCAGGTTTATGAATTGCAGTGCCCCTGAGCTCCATTTTTCAACTCGCTTTCTTGGGAGCTGGCCGCAAAAGCGCAGGATTGCTTCAGGCCCTATTCTGGTCCCGGGCGGCAGGCTGAGCCTGTGGTTAATTCTTCTTCCTGATGGGAAAATCGAGTGACCTGTGCCTGTCCCAAAACCTAGAGCTAGTCTCTCATTGGTTCCCCCTCTTCCCGTTCATCCTCAGGACAAATTGCAACCTGTACGGAACAGGAGGTTAAAGGTGCTGCTTCTCCAAGGATGGAGATTGCTAGTAAAGCGGCTGGAATGGCGAACCCGAGCACAAGGTGATGAGAAATGAGGTGCGTTTTAGAAACATTTCCCGATCACACGGTGTACCATCTTCTGGGTTTCATATGCATGTTTTCGATGTAGGAAGATGCCCTTCAACCTGGAGATTTGGGACCCATGGGATGGGAACCAGGCAGTATTACTTTAAAGGGTCTGCGTTTCCTCACCCAACCTCACCCCACCTCTCAGCCCCAAGAGAGTCCACCCTTATGTCTCAATCAGCTGTGAGTCTAGATATGGTCAATCCAGGTGGCATCACAGCCCCTGAACGAATTTTGTAAGAATTTCTCTCTCTTTCACTGTCTTTGTTTCACGGGTTTTTAAAAGTAATTGATTTTTAAAATGGGGTTTAGCTGCTTTTCACTGCTGTGTTTATGCCAATTTACACCCAGTTGACTCACTTACAAAGAGATATCAATACATAGGTTTTAAGATTCTTACTAGTCAGATATATTCTTGGGCGGTGAATAGGATGTATTGAGTCCAGTTCACTGAGCAAGGAGTAGGTCTTGTCTATTACATATTGGGTTTATGGAATCGGTATCTGAGCTAATTTGAAACCCTTGTTTTATGCATCACCCCACCTCACCTTTCCCGTTAAGCAGCCATAGTGTGTTTTCTAAACGTGTGACTCTGTTCTGTTTTGTAATTCAGTTCAAGGGTAGCGGTTTTTACATTCCCTCTATAAGTGATATCTTATGATAAGTATCTTTTTCTGTGTGACTTATTTCACTTAGAATCGTCGTACCTCAATCCACTCATCATGCTGCTACTAGCCTTATGACGTTGATTTCATGGCTGAGTGATATTCCATTGTACATAAGGACCACAACTTCTTTATCCATTTTTCTCTTTCCTGGGATATTTAAGGTGTAACCAAGTGGAGGTGCTTGTCAACAGAGCAGCCCTAAACTTTGGGGTGCCTGTGTCTTGCTGATTTCTAGTTTTCCGAATTTAGACGCCCATGAGTGGAAGTGCCCTATGCTCTCTAAGCTGAGTTTTTTGATGTTTCAGGACACACCGTACACTTCTCCAGAGTGGCTGTTGGCAATTTACATCCCGCCCATCAGCGTAGCAAGGCTCCCGTTTCTCCATGGCCTGTCCTGCATTTCTGGTTTTGACACTTTATTCAGAATGGCCATTTTGACCGTTGGGAAGCGAGACTTCTTTGTAGCACTGATTTGCCTTTCCAGGTTGCTTGGTTGGCCAAAAAGGGCGTATGCGTTTTTTCCTGAATATATTCAGGAAAAAACGCATACGCCCTTTTTGGCCAAGGGCATCATTGTCGAGGTTTTGCCGCTTTTCCTGTGCTTTAAAGGCGATTTGAATCTACCTCCTGAAATCTGTTTCCTGCAATTCTGCCTTGCTTTCAAATCCTCTTCGTTGCCTTCCCCCAATATATTTGTGGACGAGAGTGATCATTTATAAGTCTGCAGGTTTGTGAATTGCAGTGCCCCTGAGCTCCATTTTTCAACTCGCTTTCTTGGGAGCTGGCCGCAAAAGCGCAGGATTGCTTCAGGCCCTATTTTGGTCCCGGGCGGCAGGCTGAGCCTGTGGTTAATTCTTCTTCCTGATGGGAAAATAGAGTGACCTGTGCCTGTCCCAACACCTAGAGCTAGTCTCTCATTGGTTCCCCCTCTTCCCGTTCATCCTCAGGACAAATTGCAACCTGTACGGAACAGGAGGTTAAAGGTGCTGCTTCTCCAAGGAGGGAGATTGCTAGTAAAGCGGCTGGAATGGCGAACCCGAGCACAAGGAGATGAGAAATGAGGTGCGTTTTAGAAACCTTTCCCGATCACACGGTGTACCATCTTCTGGGTTTCATATGCATGTTTTCGATGTAGGAAGATGCCCTTGAACCTGGAGATTTGGGACCCATGGGATGGGTACCACGCAGTATTACTTTAAAGGGTCTGCGTTTCCTCACCCAACCTCACCAAAACTCTCAGCCCCAAGAGTGTCCACCCTTATATCTCAATCAGCTGTGGGTCTAGATATGGTCAATCCAGGTGGCATCACAGCCCCTGAACGAATTTTGTAAGAATTTCTCTCTCTTTCACTGTCTTTGTTTCACGGGTTTTTAAAAGTAATTGATTTTTAAAATGGGGTTTAGCTGCTTTTCACTGCTGTGTTTATGCCGTTTTACACCCACTTGACTCACTTACAGAGAGATATCAATACATAGCTTTTAAGATTCTTACTAGTCAGATATATTCTTGGGCGGTGAATAGGGGGTGTTGAGTCCAGTTCACTGAGCAAGGAGTAGGTCTTGTCTATTACATATTGGGTTTATGGAACGGTATCTGAGCTAATTTGAAACCCTTGTTTTATGCATCACCCCACCTCACCTTTCCCGTTAAGCAGCCATAGTGTGTTTTCTAAACGTGTGACTCTGTTCTGTTTTGTAATTCAGGTCAAGGATAGCGGTTTTTACTTTCCCTCTATAAGTGATATCTTATGATAAGTGTCTTTTTCTGTGTGACTTATATCACTTAGAATCGTCGTACCTAAATCTACTCATCATTCTGCTACTAGCCTTATGACGTTAATTTCATGGCTGAGTGATATTGCATTGTACATAAGGACCAACACTTCTTTATCCATTTTTCTCTTTCCTGGGATATTTAAGGTGTAACGAAGTGGAGGTGCTTGTCAACAGAGCAGCCCTAAACTTTGGGGTGCCTGTGTCTTGCTGATTTTTAGTTTTCTGAATTTAGACGCCCATGAGTGGAAGTGCCCTATGCTCTCTAAGCTGAGTTTTTTAGATGTTTCAGGACACACCGTACACTTCTCCAGAGTGGCTGTTGGCAATTTACATCCCGCCCATCACTTAGCAAGGCTCCCGTTTCTCCATGGCCTGTCCTGCATTTCTGGTTTTGACACTTTATTCAGCATGGCCCTTTTGACCGTTGGGAAGCGAGAGTTCTTTGTAGCGCTGATTTCCCTTTCCAGGTTGCTTGGTTGGCCAAAAAGGGCGTATGCGTTTTTTCCTGAATATATTCAGGAAAAAACGCATACGCCCTTTTTGGCCAAGGGCATCATTGTCCAGGTTTTGCCGCTTTTCCTGTGCTTTAAAGGCGATTCGAATCTACCTCCTGAAATCTGTTTCCTGCAATTCTGCCTTGCGTTCAAATCCTCTTCGTTGCCTTCCCTCAATATATTTGTGGACGAGAGTGATCATTTATAAGTCTGCAGGTTTGTGAATTGCAGTCCCCCTGAGCTCCATTTTTCAACTCGCTTTCTTGGGAGCTGGCCGCAAAAGCGCAGGATTGCTTCAGGCCCTATTCTGGTCCCGGGCGGCAGGCTAAGCCTTTGGTTAATTCTTCTTTTTGATGGGAAAATAGAGTGACCTGTGCCTGTCCCAACACCTAGAGCTAGTCTCTCATTGCTTCCCCCTCTTCCCGTTAATCCTCAGGACAAATTGCAACCTGTACGGAACAGGAGGTTAAAGGTGCTGCTTCTCCAAGGAGGGAGATTACTAGTAAAGCAGCTGGAATGGCGAACCCGAGCACAAGGAGATGAGAAATGAGGTGCGTTTTAGACACCTTTCCCGATCACAGGGTGTACCATCTTCTGGGTTTCATATGCATGTTTTCGATGTAGGAAGATGCCCTTGAACCTGGAGATTTGGAACCCATGGGATGGGTACCACGCAGTATTACTTTAGTGGGTCTGCGTTTGCTCACCCAACCTCACCAGACCTCTCAGCCCCAAGAGTGTCCACCCTTATGTCTCAATCAGCTGTGGTTCTAGATTTTGTCAATCCAGGTGGCATCACAGCCCCTGAACGAATTTTGTAAGAATTTCTCTCTCTTTCACTGTCTTTGTTTCACGGGTTTTTAAAAGTAATTGATTTTTAAAATGGGGTTTAGCTGCTTTTCACTGCTGTGTTTATGCCAATTTACACCCAGTTGACTCACTTACAAAGAGATATCAATACATAGGTTTTAAGATTCTTACTAGTCAGATATATTCTTGGGCGGTGAATAGGATGTATTGAGTCCAGTTCACTGAGCAAGGAGTAGGTCTTGTCTATTACATATTGGGTTTATGGAATCGGTATCTGAGCTAATTTGAAACCCTTGTTTTATGCATCACCCCACCTCACCTTTCCCGTTAAGCAGCCATAGTGTGTTTTCTAAACGTGTGACTCTGTTCTGTTTTGTAATTCAGTTCAAGGGTAGCGGTTTTTACATTCCCTCTATAAGTGATATCTTATGATAAGTATCTTTTTCTGTGTGACTTATTTCACTTAGAATCGTCGTACCTCAATCCACTCATCATGCTGCTACTAGCCTTATGACGTTGATTTCATGGATGAGTGATATTCCATTGTACATAAGGACCACAACTTCTTTATCCATTTTTCTCTTTCCTGGGATATTTAAGGTGTAACCAAGTGGAGGTGCTTGTCAACAGAGCAGCCCTAAACTTTGGGGTGCCTGTGTCTTGCTGATTTGTAGTTTTCCGAATTTAGACGCCCATGAGTGGAAGTGCCCTATGCTCTCTAAGCTGAGTTTTTTGATGTTTCAGGACACACCGTACACTTCTCCAGAGTGGCTGTTGGCAATTTACATCCCGCCCATCAGCGTAGCAAGGCTCCCGTTTCTCCATGGCCTGTCCTGCATTTCTGGTTTTGACACTTTATTCAGAATGGCCATTTTGACCGTTGGGAAGCGAGACTTCTTTGTAGCACTGATTTGCCTTTCCAGGTTGCTTGGTTGGCCAAAAAGGGCGTATGCGTTTTTTCCTGAATATATTCAGGAAAAAACGCATACGCCCTTTTTGGCCAAGGGCATCATTGTCGAGGTTTTGCCGCTTTTCCTGTGCTTTAAAGGCGATTTGAATCTACCTCCTGAAATCTGTTTCCTGCAATTCTGCCTTGCTTTCAAATCCTCTTCGTTGCCTTCCCCCAATATATTTGTGGACGAGAGTGATCATTTATAAGTCTGCAGGTTTGTGAATTGCAGTGCCCCTGAGCTCCATTTTTCAACTCGCTTTCTTGGGAGCTGGCCGCAAAAGCGCAGGATTGCTTCAGGCCCTATTTTGGTCCCGGGCGGCAGGCTGAGCCTGTGGTTAATTCTTCTTCCTCATGGGAAAATAGAGTGACCTGTGCCTGTCCCAACACCTAGAGCTAGTCTTTCATTGGTTCCCCCTCTTCCCGTTCATCCTCAGGACAAATTGCAACCTGTACGGAACAGGAGGTTAAAGGTGCTGCTTCTCCAAGGAGGGAGATTGCTAGTAAAGCGGCTGGAATGGCGAACCCGAGCACAAGGAGATGAGAAATGAGGTGCGTTTTAGAAACCTTTCCCGATCACACGGTGTACCATCTTCTGGGTTTCATATGCATGTTTTCGATGTAGGAAGATGCCCTTGAACCTGGAGATTTGGGACCCATGGGATGGGTACCACGCAGTATTACTTTAAAGGGTCTGCGTTTCCTCACCCAACCTCACCAAAACTCTCAGCCCCAAGAGTGTCCACCCTTATATCTCAAACAGCTGTGGGTCTAGATATGGTCAATCCAGGTGGCATCACAGCCCCTGAACGAATTTTGTAAGAATTTCTCTCTCTTTCACTGTCTTTGTTTCACGGGTTTTTAAAAGTAATTGATTTTTAAAATGGGGTTTAGCTGCTTTTCACTGCTGTGTTTATGCCGCCTTACACCCACTTGACTCACTTACAGAGAGATATCAATACATAGGTTTTAAGATTCTTACTAGTCAGATATATTCTTGGGCGGTGAATAGGAGGTATTGAGTCCAGTTCACTGAGCAAGGAGTAGGTCTTGTCTATTACATATTGGGTTGATGCAACGGTATCTGAGCTAATTTGAAACCCTTGTTTTATGCATCACCCCACCTCACCTTTCCCGTTAAGCAGCCATAGTGTGTTTTCTAAACGTGGGACTCTCTTCTCTTTTGTAATTGAGTTCAAGGGTAGCGTTTTTTACATTCCCTCTATAAGTGATATCTTATGATAAGTGTCTTTTTCTGTGTGACTTATTTTACTTAGAATCGTCGTACCTAAATCCACTCATCATGCTGCTACTAGCCTTATGACGTTGATTTATTGGCTGAGTGATATTCCATTGTACATAAGGACCACAACTTCTTTATCCATTTTTCTCTTTCCTGGGATATTTAAGGTGTAACCAAGTGGAGGTGCTTGTCAACAGAGCAGCCCTAAATTTTGGGGTGCCTGTGTCTTGCTGATTTTTAGTTTTCCCAATTTATACGCCCATGAGTGGAAGTGCCTTATGCTCTCTAAGCTGAGTTTTTTGATGTTTCAGGACACACCGTACACTTCTCAAGAGTGGCTGTTGGCAATTTACATCCCGCCCATCAGCGTAGCAAGGCTCCCGTTTCTCCATGGCCTGTCCTGCATTTCTGGTTTTGACACTTTATTCAGCATGGCCCTTTTGACCGTTGGGAAGCGAGAATTCTTTGTACCGCTGATTTTCTTTCCAGGTTGCTTGGTTGGCCAAAAAGGGCGTATGCGTTTTTTCCTGAATATATTCAGGAAAAAACGCATACGCCCTTTTTGGCCAAGGGCATCATTGTCGAGGTTTTGCCGCTTTTCCTGTGCTTTAAAGGCGATTCGAATCTACCTCCTGAAATCTGTTTCCTGCAATTCTGCCTTGCTTTCAAATCCTCTTCGTTGACTTCCCCCAATATATTTGAGGACGAGAGTGATCATTTATAAGTCTGCAGGTTTGTGAATTGCAGTGCCCCTGAGCTCCATTTTTCAACTCGCTTTCTTGGGAGCTGGCCGCAAAAGCGCAGGATTGCTTCAGGCCCTATTCTGGTCCCGGGCGGCAGGCTCAGCCTGTGGTTAATTCTTCTTCCTGATGGGAAAATAGAGTGACCTATGCCTGTCCCAACACCTAGAGCTAGTCTCTCATTGGTTCCCCCTCTTCCCGTTCATCCTCAGGACAAATTGCAACCTGTACGGAACAGGAGGTTAAAGGTGCTGCTTCTCCAAGGAGGGAGATTGCTAGTAAAGGGGCTGGAATGGCGAACCCGAGCACAAGGAGATGAGAAATGAGGTGCGTTTTAGAAACCTTTCCCGATCACACGGTGTACCATCTTCTGGGTTTCATATGCATGTTTTCGATGTAGGAAGATGCCCTTGAACCTGGAGATTTGGGACCCATGGGATGGGTACCACGCAGTATTACTTTAAAGGGTCTGCGTTTCCTCACCCAACCTCACCAAACCTCTCAGCCCCAAGAGTGTCCACCCTTATATCTCAATCAGCTGTGGGTCTAGATATGGTCAATCCAGGTGGCATCACAGCCCCTGAATAAATTTTATAAGAATTTCTCTCTCTTTCACTGTCTTTGTTTCCCGGGTTTTTAAAAGTAATTGATTTTTAAAATGGGATTTAGCTGCTTTTCACTGCGGTGTTTATGCCGCTTTACACCCACTTGACTCACTTACAGAGAGATATCAATACATAGCTTTTAAGATTCTTACTAGTCAGATATATTCTTGGGCGGTGAATAGGGGGTGTTGAGTCCAGTTCACTGAGCAAGGAGTAGGTCTTGTCTATTACATATTGGGTTTATGGAACGGTATCTGAGCTAATTTGAAACCCTTGTTTTATGCATCACCCCACCTCACCTTTCCCGTTAAGCAGCCATAGTGTGTTTTCTAAACGTGTGACTCTGTTCTGTTTTGTAATTCAGGTCAAGGGTAGCGGTTTTTACTTTCCCTCTATAAGTGATATCTTATGATAAGTGTCTTTTTCTGTGTGACTTATATCACTTAGAATCGTCGTACCTAAATCTACTCATCATTCTGCTACTAGCCTTATGACGTTGATTTCATGGCTGAGTGATATTGCATTGTACATAAGGACCACCACTTCTTTATCCATTTTTCTCTTTCCTGGGATATTTAAGGTGTAACGAAGTGGAGGTGCTTGTCAACAGAGCAGCCCTAAACTTTGGGGTGCCTGTGTCTTGCTGATTTTTAGTTTTCTGAATTTAGACGCCCATGAGTGGAAGTGCCCTATGCTCTCTAAGCTGAGTTTTTTAGATGTTTCAGGACACACCGTACACTTCTCCAGAGTGGCTGTTGGCAATTTACATCCCGCCCATCACTTAGCAAGGCTCCCGTTTCTCCATGGCCTGTCCTGCATTTCTGGTTTTGACACTTTATTCAGCATGGCCCTTTTGACCGTTGGGAAGCGAGAGTTCTTTGTAGCGCTGATTTCCCTTTCCAGGTTGCTTGGTTGGCCAAAAAGGGCGTATGCGTTTTTTCCTGAATATATTCAGGAAAAAACGCATACGCCCTTTTTGGCCAAGGGCATCATTGTCCAGGTTTTGCCGCTTTTCCTGTGCTTTAAAGGCGATTCGAATCTACCTCCTGAAATCTGTTTCCTGCAATTCTGCCTTGCGTTCAAATCCTCTTCGTTGCCTTCCCTCAATATATTTGTGGACGAGAGTGATCATTTATAAGTCTGCAGGTTTGTGAATTGCAGTCCCCCTGAGCTCCATTTTTCAACTCGCTTTCTTGGGAGCTGGCCGCAAAAGCGCAGGATTGCTTCAGGCCCTATTCTGGTCCCGGGCGGCAGGCTAAGCCTTTGGTTAATTCTTCTTTTTGATGGGAAAATAGAGTGACCTGTGCCTGTCCCAAAACCTAGAGCTAGTCTCTCATTGCTTCCCCCTCTTCCCGTTAATCCTCAGGACAAATTGCAACCTGTACGGAACAGGAGGTTAAAGGTGCTGCTTCTCCAAGGAGGGAGATTACTAGTAAAGCAGCTGGAATGGCGAACCCGAGCACAAGGAGATGAGAAATGAGGTGCGTTTTAGACACCTTTCCCGATCACAGGGTGTACCATCTTCTGGGTTTCATATGCATGTTTTCGATGTAGGAAGATGCCCTTGAACCTGGAGATTTGGAACCCATGGGATGGGTACCACGCAGTATTACTTTAGTGGGTCTGCGTTTGCTCACCCAACCTCACCAGACCTCTCAGCCCCAAGAGTGTCCACCCTTATGTCTCAATCAGCTGTGGTTCTAGATTTTGTCAATCCAGGTGGCATCACAGCCCCTGAACGAATTTTGTAAGAATTTCTCTCTCTTTCACTGTCTTTGTTTCACGGGTTTTTAAAAGTAATTGATTTTTAAAATGGGGTTTAGCTGCTTTTCACTGCTGTGTTTATGCCAATTTACACCCAGTTGACTCACTTACAAAGAGATATCAATACATAGGTTTTAAGATTCTTACTAGTCAGATATATTCTTGGGCGGTGAATAGGATGTATTGAGTCCAGTTCACTGAGCAAGGAGTAGGTCTTGTCTATTACATATTGGGTTTATGGAATCGGTATCTGAGCTAATTTGAAACCCTTGTTTTATGCATCACCCCACCTCACCTTTCCCGTTAAGCAGCCATAGTGTGTTTTCTAAACGTGTGACTCTGTTCTGTTTTGTAATTCAGTTCAAGGGTAGCGGTTTTTACATTCCCTCTATAAGTGATATCTTATGATAAGTATCTTTTTCTGTGTGACTTATTTCACTTAGAATCGTCGTACCTCAATCCACTCATCATGCTGCTACTAGCCTTATGACGTTGATTTCATGGCTGAGTGATATTCCATTGTACATAAGGACCACAACTTCTTTATCCATTTTTCTCTTTCCTGGGATATTTAAGGTGTAACCAAGTGGAGGTGCTTGTCAACAGAGCAGCCCTAAACTTTGGGGTGCCTGTGTCTTGCTGATTTCTAGTTTTCCGAATTTAGACGCCCATGAGTGGAAGTGCCCTATGCTCTCTAAGCTGAGTTTTTTGATGTTTCAGGACACACCGTACACTTCTCCAGAGTGGCTGTTGGCAATTTACATCCCGCCCATCAGCGTAGCAAGGCTCCCGTTTCTCCATGGCCTGTCCTGCATTTCTGGTTTTGACACTTTATTCAGAATGGCCATTTTGACCGTTGGGAAGCGAGACTTCTTTGTAGCACTGATTTGCCTTTCCAGGTTGCTTGGTTGGCCAAAAAGGGCGTATGCGTTTTTTCCTGAATATATTCAGGAAAAAACGCATACGCCCTTTTTGGCCAAGGGCATCATTGTCGAGGTTTTGCCGCTTTTCCTGTGCTTTAAAGGCGATTTGAATCTACCTCCTGAAATCTGTTTCCTGCAATTCTGCCTTGCTTTCAAATCCTCTTCGTTGCCTTCCCCCAATATATTTGTGGACGAGAGTGATCATTTATAAGTCTGCAGGTTTGTGAATTGCAGTGCCCCTGAGCTCCATTTTTCAACTCGCTTTCTTGGGAGCTGGCCGCAAAAGCGCAGGATTGCTTCAGGCCCTATTTTGGTCCCGGGCGGCAGGCTGAGCCTGTGGTTAATTCTTCTTCCTGATGGGAAAATAGAGTGACCTGTGCCTGTCCCAACACCTAGAGCTAGTCTCTCATTGGTTCCCCCTCTTCCCGTTCATCCTCAGGACAAATTGCAACCTGTACGGAACAGGAGGTTAAAGGTGCTGCTTCTCCAAGGAGGGAGATTGCTAGTAAAGCGGCTGGAATGGCGAACCCGAGCACAAGGAGATGAGAAATGAGGTGCGTTTTAGAAACCTTTCCCGATCACACGGTGTACCATCTTCTGGGTTTCATATGCATGTTTTCGATGTAGGAAGATGCCCTTGAACCTGGAGATTTGGGACCCATGGGATGGGTACCACGCAGTATTACTTTAAAGGGTCTGCGTTTCCTCACCCAACCTCACCAAAACTCTCAGCCCCAAGAGTGTCCACCCTTATATCTCAATCAGCTGTGGGTCTAGATATGGTCAATCCAGGTGGCATCACAGCCCCTGAACGAATTTTGTAAGAATTTCTCTCTCTTTCACTGTCTTTGTTTCACGGGTTTTTAAAAGTAATTGATTTTTAAAATGGGGTTTAGCTGCTTTTCACTGCTGTGTTTATGCCGCCTTACACCCACTTGACTCACTTACAGAGAGATATCAATACATAGGTTTTAAGATTCTTACTAGTCAGATATATTCTTGGGCGATGAATAGGAGGTATTGAGTCCAGTTCACTGAGCAAGGAGTAGGTCTTGTCTATTACATATTGGGTTTATGGAACGGTATCTGAGCTAATTTGAAACCCTTGTTTTATGCATCACCCCACCTCACCTTTCCCGTTAAGCAGCCATAGTGTGTTTTCTAAACGTGTGACTCTGTTCTGTTTTGTAATTCAGTTCAAGGGTAGCGGTTTTTACATTCCCTCTATAAGTGATATCTTATGATAAGTATCTTTTTCTGTGTGACTTATTTCACTTAGAATCGTCGTACCTCAATCCACTCATCATGCTGCTACTAGCCTTATGACGTTGATTTCATGGCTGAGTGATATTCCATTGTACATAAGGACCACAACTTCTTTATCCATTTTTCTCTTTCCTGGGATATTTAAGGTGTAACCAAGTAGAGGTGCTTGTCAACAGAGCAGCCCTAAACTTTGGGGTGCCTGTGTCTTGCTGATTTCTAGTTTTCCGAATTTAGACGCCCATGAGTGGAAGTGCCCTATGCTCTCTAAGCTGAGTTTTTTGATGTTTCAGGACACACCGTACACTTCTCCAGAGTGGCTGTTGGCAATTTACATCCCGCCCATCAGCGTAGCAAGGCTCCCGTTTCTCCATGGCCTGTCCTGCATTTCTGGTTTTGACACTTTATTCAGAATGGCCATTTTGACCGTTGGGAAGCGAGACTTCTTTGTAGCACTGATTTGCCTTTCCAGGTTGCTTGGTTGGCCAAAAAGGGCGTATGCGTTTTTTCCTGAATATATTCAGGAAAAAACGCATACGCCCTTTTTGGCCAAGGGCATCATTGTCGAGGTTTTGCCGCTTTTCCTGTGCTTTAAAGGCGATTCGAATCTACCTCCTGAAATCTGTTTCCTGCAATTCTGCCTTGCTTTCAAATCCTCTTCGTTGCCTTCCCCCAATATATTTGTGGACGAGAGTGATCATTTATAAGTCTGCAGGTTTGTGAATTGCAGTGCCCCTGAGCTCCATTTTTCAACTCGCTTTCTTGGGAGCTGGCCGCAAAAGCGCAGGATTGCTTCAGGCCCTATTTTGGTCCCGGGCGGCAGGCTGAGCCTGTGGTTAATTCTTCTTCCTGATGGGAAAATAGAGTGACCTGTGCCTGTCCCAACACCTAGAGCTAGTCTCTCATTGGTTCCCCCTCTTCCCGTTCATCCTCAGGACAAATTGCAACCTGTACGGAACAGGAGGTTAAAGGTGCTGCTTCTCCAAGGAGGGAGATTGCTAGTAAAGCGGCTGGAATGGCGAACCCGAGCACAAGGAGATGAGAAATGAGGTGCGTTTTAGAAACCTTTCCCGATCACACGGTGTACCATCTTCTGGGTTTCATATGCATGTTTTCGATGTAGGAAGATGCCCTTGAACCTGGAGATTTGGGACCCATGGGATGGGTACCACGCAGTATTACTTTAAAGGGTCTGCGTTTCCTCACCCAACCTCACCAAAACTCTCAGCCCCAAGAGTGTCCACCCTTATATCTCAATCAGCTGTGGGTCTAGATATGGTCAATCCAGGTGGCATCACAGCCCCTGAACGAATTTTGTAAGAATTTCTCTCTCTTTCACTGTCTTTGTTTCACGGGTTTTAAAAAGTAATTGATTTTTAAAATGGGGTTTAGCTGCTTTTCACTGCTGTGTTTATGCCGCCTTACACCCACTTGACTCACTTACAGAGAGATATCAATACATAGGTTTTAAGATTCTTACTAGTCAGATATATTCTTGGGCGGTGAATAGGAGGTATTGAGTCCAGTTCACTGAGCAAGGAGTAGGTCTTGTCTATTACATATTGGGTTTATGGAACGGTATCTGAGCTAATTTGAAACCCTTGTTTTATGCATCACCCCACCTCACCTTTCCCGTTAAGCAGCCATAGTGTGTTTTCTAAACGTGGGACTCTCTTCTCTTTTGTAATTGAGTTCAAGGGTAGCGTTTTTTACATTCCCTCTATAAGTGATATCTTATGATAAGTGTCTTTTTCTGTGTGACTTATTTTACTTAGAATCGTCGTACCTAAATCCACTCATCATGCTGCTACTAGCCTTATGACGTTGATTTATTGGCTGAGTGATATTCCATTGTACATAAGGACCACAACTTCTTTATCCATTTTTCTCTTTCCTGGGATATTTAAGGTGTAACCAAGTGGAGGTGCTTGTCAACAGAGCAGCCCTAAATTTTGGGGTGCCTGTGTCTTGCTGATTTTTAGTTTTCCCAATTTATACGCCCATGAGTGGAAGTGCCTTATGCTCTCTAAGCTGAGTTTTTTGATGTTTCAGGACACACCGTACACTTCTCAAGAGTGGCTGTTGGCAATTTACATCCCGCCCGTCACCCTAACAAGGCTCCCTTTTCTCCATGGCCTGTGCTGCATTTCTGGTTTTGACACTTTATTCAGCATGGCCCTTTTGACCGTTGGGAAGCGAGAATTCTTTGTACCGCTGATTTTCTTTCCAGGTTGCTTGGTTGGCCAAAAAGGGCGTATGCGTTTTTTCCTGAATATATTCAGGAAAAAACGCATACGCCCTTTTTGGCCAAGGGCATCATTGTCCAGGTTTTGCCGCTTTTCCTGTGCTTTAAAGGCGATTCGAATCTACCTCCTGAAATCTGTTTCCTGCAATTCTGCCTTGCGTTCAAATCCTCTTCGTTGCCTTCCCTCAATATATTTGTGGACGAGAGTGATCATTTATAAGTCTGCAGGTTTGTGAATTGCAGTCCCCCTGAGCTCCATTTTTCAACTCGCTTTCTTGGGAGCTGGCCGCAAAAGCGCAGGATTGCTTCAGGCCCTATTCTGGTCCCAGGCGGCAGGCTAAGCCTTTGGTTAATTCTTCTTTTTGATGGGAAAATAGAGTGACCTGTGCCTGTCCCAAAACCTAGAGCTAGTCTCTCATTGCTTCCCCCTCTTCCCGTTCATCCTCAGGACAAATTGCAACCTGTACGGAACAGGAGGTTAAAGGTGCTGCTTCTCCAAGGAGGGAGATTACTAGTAAAGCAGCTGGAATGGCGAACCCGAGCACAAGGAGATGAGAAATGAGGTGCGTTTTAGACACCTTTCCCGATCACAGGGTGTACCATCTTCTGGGTTTCATATGCATGTTTTCGATGTAGGAAGATGCCCTTGAACCTGGAGATTTGGAACCCATGGGATGGGTACCACGCAGTATTACTTTAGTGGGTCTGCGTTTGCTCACCCAACCTCACCAGACCTCTCAGCCCCAAGAGTGTCCACCCTTATGTCTCAATCAGCTGTGGTTCTAGATTTTGTCAATCCAGGTGGCATCACAGCCCCTGAACGAATTTTGTAAGAATTTCTCTCTCTTTCACTGTCTTTGTTTCACGGGTTTTTAAAAGTAATTGATTTTTAAAATGGGGTTTAGCTGCTTTTCACTGCTGTGTTTATGCCAATTTACACCCAGTTGACTCACTTACAAAGAGATATCAATACATAGGTTTTAAGATTCTTACTAGTCAGATATATTCTTGGGCGGTGAATAGGATGTATTGAGTCCAGTTCACTGAGCAAGGAGTAGGTCTTGTCTATTACATATTGGGTTTATGGAATCGGTATCTGAGCTAATTTGAAACCCTTGTTTTATGCATCACCCCACCTCACCTTTCCCGTTAAGCAGCCATAGTGTGTTTTCTAAACGTGTGACTCTGTTCTGTTTTGTAATTCAGTTCAAGGGTAGCGGTTTTTACATTCCCTCTATAAGTGATATCTTATGATAAGTATCTTTTTCTGTGTGACTTATTTCACTTAGAATCGTCGTACCTAAATCTACTCATCATTCTGCTACTAGCCTTATGACGTTGATTTCATGGCTGAGTGATATTCCATTGTACATAAGGACCACAACTTCTTTATCCATTTTTCTCTTTCCTGGGATATTTAAGGTGTAACCAAGTGGAGGTGCTTGTCAACAGAGCAGCCCTAAACTTTGGGGTGCCTGTGTCTTGCTGATTTCTAGTTTTCCGAATTTAGACGCCCATGAGTGGAAGTGCCCTATGCTCTCTAAGCTGAGTTTTTTGATGTTTCAGGACACACCGTACACTTCTCCAGAGTGGCTGTTGGCAATTTACATCCCGCCCATCAGCGTAGCAAGGCTCCCGTTTCTCCATGGCCTGTCCTGCATTTCTGGTTTTGACACTTTATTCAGAATGGCCATTTTGACCGTTGGGAAGCGAGACTTCTTTGTAGCACTGATTTGCCTTTCCAGGTTGCTTGGTTGGCCAAAAAGGGCGTATGCGTTATTTCCTGAATATATTCAGGAAAAAACGCATACGCCCTTTTTGGCCAAGGGCATCATTGTCGAGGTTTTGCCGCTTTTCCTGTGCTTTAAAGGCGATTTGAATCTACCTCCTGAAATCTGTTTCCTGCAATTCTGCCTTGCTTTCAAATCCTCTTCGTTGCCTTCCCCCAATATATTTGAGGACGAGAGTGATCATTTATAAGTCTGCAGGTTTGTGAATTGCAGTGCCCCTGAGCTCCATTTTTCAACTCGCTTTCTTGGGAGCTGGCCGCAAAAGCGCAGGATTGCTTCAGGCCCTATTCTGGTCCCGGGCGGCAGGCTCAGCCTGTGGTTAATTCTTCTTCCTGATGGAAAATAGAGTGACCTATGCCTGTCCCAACACCTAGAGCTAGTCTCTCATTGGTTCCCCCTCTTCCCGTTCATCCTCAGGACAAATTGCAACCTGTACGGAACAGGAGGTTAAAGGTGCTGCTTCTCGAAGGAGGGAGATTGCTAGTAAAGCGGCTGGAATGGCGAACCCGAGCACAAGGAGATGAGAAATGAGGTGCGTTTTAGAAACCTTTCCCGATCACACGGTGTACCATCTTCTGGGTTTCATATGCATGTTTTCGATGTAGGAAGATGCCCTTGAACCTGGAGATTTGGGACCCATGGGATGGGTACCACGCAGTATTACTTTAAAGGGTCTGCGTTTCCTCACCCAACCTCACCAAACCTCTCAGCCCCAAGAGTGTCCACCCTTATATCTCAATCAGCTGTGGGTCTAGATATGGTCAATCCAGGTGGCATCACAGCCCCTGAATGAATTTTATAAGAATTTCTCTCTCTTTCACTGTCTTTGTTTCACGGGTTTTTAAAAGTAATTGATTTTTAAAATGGGATTTAGCTGCTTTTCACTGCGGTGTTTATGCCGTTTTACACCCACTTGACTCACTTACAGAGAGATATCAATACATAGCTTTTAAGATTCTTACTAGTCAGATATATTCTTGGGCGGTGAATAGGGGGTGTTGAGTCCAGTTCACTGAGCAAGGAGTAGGTCTTGTCTATTACATATTGGGTTTATGGAACGGTATCTGAGCTAATTTGAAACCCTTGTTTTATGCATCACCCCACCTCACCTTTCCCGTTAAGCAGCCATAGTGTGTTTTCTAAACGTGTGACTCTGTTCTGTTTTGTAATTCAGGTCAAGGGTAGCGGTTTTTACTTTCCCTCTATAAGTGATATCTTATGATAAGTGTCTTTTTCTGTGTGACTTATATCACTTAGAATCGTCGTACCTAAATCTACTCATCATTCTGCTACTAGCCTTATGACGTTGATTTCATGGCTGAGTGATATTGCATTGTACATAAGGACCACCACTTCTTTATCCATTTTTCTCTTTCCTGGGATATTTAAGGTGTAACGAAGTGGAGGTGCTTGTCAACAGAGCAGCCCTAAACTTTGGGGTGCCTGTGTCTTGCTGATTTTTAGTTTTCTGAATTTAGACGCCCATGAGTGGAAGTGCCCTATGCTCTCTAAGCTGAGTTTTTTAGATGTTTCAGGACACACCGTACACTTCTCCAGAGTGGCTGTTGGCAATTTACATCCCGCCCATCACTTAGCAAGGCTCCCGTTTCTCCATGGCCTGTCCTGCATTTCTGGTTTTGACACTTTATTCAGCATGGCCCTTTTGACCGTTGGGAAGCGAGAGTTCTTTGTAGCGCTGATTTCCCTTTCCAGGTTGCTTGGTTGGCCAAAAAGGGCGTATGCGTTTTTTCCTGAATATATTCAGGAAAAAACGCATACGCCCTTTTTGGCCAAGGGCATCATTGTCCAGGTTTTGCCGCTTTTCCTGTGCTTTAAAGGCGATTCGAATCTACCTCCTGAAATCTGTTTCCTGCAATTCTGCCTTGCGTTCAAATCCTCTTCGTTGCCTTCCCTCAATATATTTGTGGACGAGAGTGATCATTTATAAGTCTGCAGGTTTGTGAATTGCAGTCCCCCTGAGCTCCATTTTTCAACTCGCTTTCTTGGGAGCTGGCCGCAAAAGCGCAGGATTGCTTCAGGCCCTATTCTGGTCCCGGGCGGCAGGCTAAGCCTTTGGTTAATTCTTCTTTTTGATGGGAAAATAGAGTGACCTGTGCCTGTCCCAAAACCTAGAGCTAGTCTCTCATTGCTTCCCCCTCTTCCCGTTAATCCTCAGGACAAATTGCAACCTGTACGGAACAGGAGGTTAAAGGTGCTGCTTCTCCAAGGAGGGAGATTACTAGTAAAGCAGCTGGAATGGCGAACCCGAGCACAAGGAGATGAGAAATGAGGTGCGTTTTAGACACCTTTCCCGATCACAGGGTGTACCATCTTCTGGGTTTCATATGCATGTTTTCGATGTAGGAAGATGCCCTTGAACCTGGAGATTTGGAACCCATGGGATGGGTACCACGCAGTATTACTTTAGTGGGTCTGCGTTTGCTCACCCAACCTCACCAGACCTCTCAGCCCCAAGAGTGTCCACCCTTATGTCTCAATCAGCTGTGGTTCTAGATTTTGTCAATCCAGGTGGCATCACAGCCCCTGAACGAATTTTGTAAGAATTTCTCTCTCTTTCACTGTCTTTGTTTCACGGGTTTTTAAAAGTAATTGATTTTTAAAATGGGGTTTAGCTGCTTTTCACTGCTGTGTTTATGCCAATTTACACCCAGTTGACTCACTTACAAAGAGATATCAATACATAGGTTTTAAGATTCTTACTAGTCAGATATATTCTTGGGCGGTGAATAGGATGTATTGAGTCCAGTTCACTGAGCAAGGAGTAGGTCTTGTCTATTACATATTGGGTTTATGGAATCGGTATCTGAGCTAATTTGAAACCCTTGTTTTATGCATCACCCCACCTCACCTTTCCCGTTAAGCAGCCATAGTGTGTTTTCTAAACGTGTGACTCTGTTCTGTTTTGTAATTCAGTTCAAGGGTAGCGGTTTTTACATTCCCTCTATAAGTGATATCTTATGATAAGTATCTTTTTCTGTGTGACTTATTTCACTTAGAATCGTCGTACCTCAATCCACTCATCATGCTGCTACTAGCCTTATGACGTTGATTTCATGGCTGAGTGATATTCCATTGTACATAAGGACCACAACTTCTTTATCCATTTTTCTCTTTCCTGGGATATTTAAGGTGTAACCAAGTGGAGGTGCTTGTCAACAGAGCAGCCCTAAACTTTGGGGTGCCTGTGTCTTGCTGATTTCTAGTTTTCCGAATTTAGACGCCCATGAGTGGAAGTGCCCTATGCTCTCTAAGCTGAGTTTTTTGATGTTTCAGGACACACCGTACACTTCTCCAGAGTGGCTGTTGGCAATTTACATCCCGCCCATCAGCGTAGCAAGGCTCCCGTTTCTCCATGGCCTGTCCTGCATTTCTGGTTTTGACACTTTATTCAGAATGGCCATTTTGACCGTTGGGAAGCGAGACTTCTTTGTAGCACTGATTTGCCTTTCCAGGTTGCTTGGTTGGCCAAAAAGGGCGTATGCGTTTTTTCCTGAATATATTCAGGAAAAAACGCATACGCCCTTTTTGGCCAAGGGCATCATTGTCGAGGTTTTGCCGCTTTTCCTGTGCTTTAAAGGCGATTTGAATCTACCTCCTGAAATCTGTTTCCTGCAATTCTGCCTTGCTTTCAAATCCTCTTCGTTGCCTTCCCCCAATATATTTGTGGACGAGAGTGATCATTTATAAGTCTGCAGGTTTGTGAATTGCAGTGCCCCTGAGCTCCATTTTTCAACTCGCTTTCTTGGGAGCTGGCCGCAAAAGCGCAGGATTGCTTCAGGCCCTATTTTGGTCCCGGGCGGCAGGCTGAGCCTGTGGTTAATTCTTCTTCCTGATGGGAAAATAGAGTGACCTGTGCCTGTCCCAACACCTAGAGCTAGTCTCTCATTGGTTCCCCCTCTTCCCGTTCATCCTCAGGACAAATTGCAACCTGTACGGAACAGGAGGTTAAAGGTGCTGCTTCTCCAAGGAGGGAGATTGCTAGTAAAGCGGCTGGAATGGCGAACCCGAGCACAAGGAGATGAGAAATGAGGTGCGTTTTAGAAACCTTTCCCGATCACACGGTGTACCATCTTCTGGGTTTCATATGCATGTTTTCGATGTAGGAAGATGCCCTTGAACCTGGAGATTTGGGACCCATGGGATGGGTACCACGCAGTATTACTTTAAAGGGTCTGCGTTTCCTCACCCAACCTCACCAAAACTCTCAGCCCCAAGAGTGTCCACCCTTATATCTCAATCAGCTGTGGGTCTAGATATGGTCAATCCAGGTGGCATCACAGCCCCTGAACGAATTTTGTAAGAATTTCTCTCTCTTTCACTGTCTTTGTTTCACGGGTTTTTAAAAGTAATTGATTTTTAAAATGGGGTTTAGCTGCTTTTCACTGCTGTGTTTATGCCGCCTTACACCCACTTGACTCACTTACAGAGAGATATCAATACATAGGTTTTAAGATTCTTACTAGTCAGATATATTCTTGGGCGATGAATAGGAGGTATTGAGTCCAGTTCACTGAGCAAGGAGTAGGTCTTGTCTATTACATATTGGGTTTATGGAACGGTATCTGAGCTAATTTGAAACCCTTGTTTTATGCATCACCCCACCTCACCTTTCCCGTTAAGCAGCCATAGTGTGTTTTCTAAACGTGTGACTCTGTTCTGTTTTGTAATTCAGTTCAAGGGTAGCGGTTTTTACATTCCCTCTATAAGTGATATCTTATGATAAGTATCTTTTTCTGTGTGACTTATTTCACTTAGAATCGTCGTACCTCAATCCACTCATCATGCTGCTACTAGCCTTATGACGTTGATTTCATGGCTGAGTGATATTCCATTGTACATAAGGACCACAACTTCTTTATCCATTTTTCTCTTTCCTGGGATATTTAAGGTGTAACCAAGTAGAGGTGCTTGTCAACAGAGCAGCCCTAAACTTTGGGGTGCCTGTGTCTTGCTGATTTCTAGTTTTCCGAATTTAGACGCCCATGAGTGGAAGTGCCCTATGCTCTCTAAGCTGAGTTTTTTGATGTTTCAGGACACACCGTACACTTCTCCAGAGTGGCTGTTGGCAATTTACATCCCGCCCATCAGCGTAGCAAGGCTCCCGTTTCTCCATGGCCTGTCCTGCATTTCTGGTTTTGACACTTTATTCAGAATGGCCATTTTGACCGTTGGGAAGCGAGACTTCTTTGTAGCACTGATTTGCCTTTCCAGGTTGCTTGGTTGGCCAAAAAGGGCGTATGCGTTTTTTCCTGAATATATTCAGGAAAAAACGCATACGCCCTTTTTGGCCAAGGGCATCATTGTCGAGGTTTTGCCGCTTTTCCTGTGCTTTAAAGGCGATTCGAATCTACCTCCTGAAATCTGTTTCCTGCAATTCTGCCTTGCTTTCAAATCCTCTTCGTTGCCTTCCCCCAATATATTTGTGGACGAGAGTGATCATTTATAAGTCTGCAGGTTTGTGAATTGCAGTGCCCCTGAGCTCCATTTTTCAACTCGCTTTCTTGGGAGCTGGCCGCAAAAGCGCAGGATTGCTTCAGGCCCTATTTTGGTCCCGGGCGGCAGGCTGAGCCTGTGGTTAATTCTTCTTCCTGATGGGAAAATAGAGTGACCTGTGCCTGTCCCAACACCTAGAGCTAGTCTCTCATTGGTTCCCCCTCTTCCCGTTCATCCTCAGGACAAATTGCAACCTGTACGGAACAGGAGGTTAAAGGTGCTGCTTCTCCAAGGAGGGAGATTGCTAGTAAAGCGGCTGGAATGGCGAACCCGAGCACAAGGAGATGAGAAATGAGGTGCGTTTTAGAAACCTTTCCCGATCACACGGTGTACCATCTTCTGGGTTTCATATGCATGTTTTCGATGTAGGAAGATGCCCTTGAACCTGGAGATTTGGGACCCATGGGATGGGTACCACGCAGTATTACTTTAAAGGGTCTGCGTTTCCTCACCCAACCTCACCAAAACTCTCAGCCCCAAGAGTGTCCACCCTTATATCTCAATCAGCTGTGGGTCTAGATATGGTCAATCCAGGTGGCATCACAGCCCCTGAACGAATTTTGTAAGAATTTCTCTCTCTTTCACTGTCTTTGTTTCACGGGTTTTAAAAAGTAATTGATTTTTAAAATGGGGTTTAGCTGCTTTTCACTGCTGTGTTTATGCCGCCTTACACCCACTTGACTCACTTACAGAGAGATATCAATACATAGGTTTTAAGATTCTTACTAGTCAGATATATTCTTGGGCGGTGAATAGGAGGTATTGAGTCCAGTTCACTGAGCAAGGAGTAGGTCTTGTCTATTACATATTGGGTTTATGGAACGGTATCTGAGCTAATTTGAAACCCTTGTTTTATGCATCACCCCACCTCACCTTTCCCGTTAAGCAGCCATAGTGTGTTTTCTAAACGTGGGACTCTCTTCTCTTTTGTAATTGAGTTCAAGGGTAGCGTTTTTTACATTCCCTCTATAAGTGATATCTTATGATAAGTGTCTTTTTCTGTGTGACTTATTTTACTTAGAATCGTCGTACCTAAATCCACTCATCATGCTGCTACTAGCCTTATGACGTTGATTTATTGGCTGAGTGATATTCCATTGTACATAAGGACCACAACTTCTTTATCCATTTTTCTCTTTCCTGGGATATTTAAGGTGTAACCAAGTGGAGGTGCTTGTCAACAGAGCAGCCCTAAATTTTGGGGTGCCTGTGTCTTGCTGATTTTTAGTTTTCCCAATTTATACGCCCATGAGTGGAAGTGCCTTATGCTCTCTAAGCTGAGTTTTTTGATGTTTCAGGACACACCGTACACTTCTCAAGAGTGGCTGTTGGCAATTTACATCCCGCCCGTCACCCTAACAAGGCTCCCTTTTCTCCATGGCCTGTGCTGCATTTCTGGTTTTGACACTTTATTCAGCATGGCCCTTTTGACCGTTGGGAAGCGAGAATTCTTTGTACCGCTGATTTTCTTTCCAGGTTGCTTGGTTGGCCAAAAAGGGCGTATGCGTTTTTTCCTGAATATATTCAGGAAAAAACGCATACGCCCTTTTTGGCCAAGGGCATCATTGTCCAGGTTTTGCCGCTTTTCCTGTGCTTTAAAGGCGATTCGAATCTACCTCCTGAAATCTGTTTCCTGCAATTCTGCCTTGCGTTCAAATCCTCTTCGTTGCCTTCCCTCAATATATTTGTGGACGAGAGTGATCATTTATAAGTCTGCAGGTTTGTGAATTGCAGTCCCCCTGAGCTCCATTTTTCAACTCGCTTTCTTGGGAGCTGGCCGCAAAAGCGCAGGATTGCTTCAGGCCCTATTCTGGTCCCAGGCGGCAGGCTAAGCCTTTGGTTAATTCTTCTTTTTGATGGGAAAATAGAGTGACCTGTGCCTGTCCCAAAACCTAGAGCTAGTCTCTCATTGCTTCCCCCTCTTCCCGTTCATCCTCAGGACAAATTGCAACCTGTACGGAACAGGAGGTTAAAGGTGCTGCTTCTCCAAGGAGGGAGATTACTAGTAAAGCAGCTGGAATGGCGAACCCGAGCACAAGGAGATGAGAAATGAGGTGCGTTTTAGACACCTTTCCCGATCACAGGGTGTACCATCTTCTGGGTTTCATATGCATGTTTTCGATGTAGGAAGATGCCCTTGAACCTGGAGATTTGGAACCCATGGGATGGGTACCACGCAGTATTACTTTAGTGGGTCTGCGTTTGCTCACCCAACCTCACCAGACCTCTCAGCCCCAAGAGTGTCCACCCTTATGTCTCAATCAGCTGTGGTTCTAGATTTTGTCAATCCAGGTGGCATCACAGCCCCTGAACGAATTTTGTAAGAATTTCTCTCTCTTTCACTGTCTTTGTTTCACGGGTTTTTAAAAGTAATTGATTTTTAAAATGGGGTTTAGCTGCTTTTCACTGCTGTGTTTATGCCAATTTACACCCAGTTGACTCACTTACAAAGAGATATCAATACATAGGTTTTAAGATTCTTACTAGTCAGATATATTCTTGGGCGGTGAATAGGATGTATTGAGTCCAGTTCACTGAGCAAGGAGTAGGTCTTGTCTATTACATATTGGGTTTATGGAATCGGTATCTGAGCTAATTTGAAACCCTTGTTTTATGCATCACCCCACCTCACCTTTCCCGTTAAGCAGCCATAGTGTGTTTTCTAAACGTGTGACTCTGTTCTGTTTTGTAATTCAGTTCAAGGGTAGCGGTTTTTACATTCCCTCTATAAGTGATATCTTATGATAAGTATCTTTTTCTGTGTGACTTATTTCACTTAGAATCGTCGTACCTAAATCTACTCATCATTCTGCTACTAGCCTTATGACGTTGATTTCATGGCTGAGTGATATTCCATTGTACATAAGGACCACAACTTCTTTATCCATTTTTCTCTTTCCTGGGATATTTAAGGTGTAACCAAGTGGAGGTGCTTGTCAACAGAGCAGCCCTAAACTTTGGGGTGCCTGTGTCTTGCTGATTTCTAGTTTTCCGAATTTAGACGCCCATGAGTGGAAGTGCCCTATGCTCTCTAAGCTGAGTTTTTTGATGTTTCAGGACACACCGTACACTTCTCCAGAGTGGCTGTTGGCAATTTACATCCCGCCCATCAGCGTAGCAAGGCTCCCGTTTCTCCATGGCCTGTCCTGCATTTCTGGTTTTGACACTTTATTCAGAATGGCCATTTTGACCGTTGGGAAGCGAGACTTCTTTGTAGCACTGATTTGCCTTTCCAGGTTGCTTGGTTGGCCAAAAAGGGCGTATGCGTTATTTCCTGAATATATTCAGGAAAAAACGCATACGCCCTTTTTGGCCAAGGGCATCATTGTCGAGGTTTTGCCGCTTTTCCTGTGCTTTAAAGGCGATTTGAATCTACCTCCTGAAATCTGTTTCCTGCAATTCTGCCTTGCTTTCAAATCCTCTTCGTTGCCTTCCCCCAATATATTTGAGGACGAGAGTGATCATTTATAAGTCTGCAGGTTTGTGAATTGCAGTGCCCCTGAGCTCCATTTTTCAACTCGCTTTCTTGGGAGCTGGCCGCAAAAGCGCAGGATTGCTTCAGGCCCTATTCTGGTCCCGGGCGGCAGGCTCAGCCTGTGGTTAATTCTTCTTCCTGATGGAAAATAGAGTGACCTATGCCTGTCCCAACACCTAGAGCTAGTCTCTCATTGGTTCCCCCTCTTCCCGTTCATCCTCAGGACAAATTGCAACCTGTACGGAACAGGAGGTTAAAGGTGCTGCTTCTCGAAGGAGGGAGATTGCTAGTAAAGCGGCTGGAATGGCGAACCCGAGCACAAGGAGATGAGAAATGAGGTGCGTTTTAGAAACCTTTCCCGATCACACGGTGTACCATCTTCTGGGTTTCATATGCATGTTTTCGATGTAGGAAGATGCCCTTGAACCTGGAGATTTGGGACCCATGGGATGGGTACCACGCAGTATTACTTTAAAGGGTCTGCGTTTCCTCACCCAACCTCACCAAACCTCTCAGCCCCAAGAGTGTCCACCCTTATATCTCAATCAGCTGTGGGTCTAGATATGGTCAATCCAGGTGGCATCACAGCCCCTGAATGAATTTTATAAGAATTTCTCTCTCTTTCACTGTCTTTGTTTCACGGGTTTTTAAAAGTAATTGATTTTTAAAATGGGATTTAGCTGCTTTTCACTGCGGTGTTTATGCCGTTTTACACCCACTTGACTCACTTACAGAGAGATATCAATACATAGCTTTTAAGATTCTTACTAGTCAGATATATTCTTGGGCGGTGAATAGGGGGTGTTGAGTCCAGTTCACTGAGCAAGGAGTAGGTCTTGTCTATTACATATTGGGTTTATGGAACGGTATCTGAGCTAATTTGAAACCCTTGTTTTATGCATCACCCCACCTCACCTTTCCCGTTAAGCAGCCATAGTGTGTTTTCTAAACGTGTGACTCTGTTCTGTTTTGTAATTCAGGTCAAGGGTAGCGGTTTTTACTTTCCCTCTATAAGTGATATCTTATGATAAGTGTCTTTTTCTGTGTGACTTATATCACTTAGAATCGTCGTACCTAAATCTACTCATCATTCTGCTACTAGCCTTATGACGTTGATTTCATGGCTGAGTGATATTGCATTGTACATAAGGACCACCACTTCTTTATCCATTTTTCTCTTTCCTGGGATATTTAAGGTGTAACGAAGTGGAGGTGCTTGTCAACAGAGCAGCCCTAAACTTTGGGGTGCCTGTGTCTTGCTGATTTTTAGTTTTCTGAATTTAGACGCCCATGAGTGGAAGTGCCCTATGCTCTCTAAGCTGAGTTTTTTAGATGTTTCAGGACACACCGTACACTTCTCCAGAGTGGCTGTTGGCAATTTACATCCCGCCCATCACTTAGCAAGGCTCCCGTTTCTCCATGGCCTGTCCTGCATTTCTGGTTTTGACACTTTATTCAGCATGGCCCTTTTGACCGTTGGGAAGAGAGAGTTCTTTGTAGCGCTGATTTCCCTTTCCAGGTTGCTTGGTTGGCCAAAAAGGGCGTATGCGTTTTTTCCTGAATATATTCAGGAAAAAACGCATACGCCCTTTTTGGCCAAGGGCATCATTGTCCAGGTTTTGCCGCTTTTCCTGTGCTTTAAAGGCGATTCGAATCTACCTCCTGAAATCTGTTTCCTGCAATTCTGCCTTGCGTTCAAATCCTCTTCGTTGCCTTCCCTCAATATATTTGTGGACGAGAGTGATCATTTATAAGTCTGCAGGTTTGTGAATTGCAGTCCCCCTGAGCTCCATTTTTCAACTCGCTTTCTTGGGAGCTGGCCGCAAAAGCGCAGGATTGCTTCAGGCCCTATTCTGGTCCCGGGCGGCAGGCTAAGCCTTTGGTTAATTCTTCTTTTTGATGGGAAAATAGAGTGACCTGTGCCTGTCCCAAAACCTAGAGCTAGTCTCTCATTGCTTCCCCCTCTTCCCGTTAATCCTCAGGACAAATTGCAACCTGTACGGAACAGGAGGTTAAAGGTGCTGCTTCTCCAAGGAGGGAGATTACTAGTAAAGCAGCTGGAATGGCGAACCCGAGCACAAGGAGATGAGAAATGAGGTGCGTTTTAGACACCTTTCCCGATCACAGGGTGTACCATCTTCTGGGTTTCATATGCATGTTTTCGATGTAGGAAGATGCCCTTGAACCTGGAGATTTGGAACCCATGGGATGGGTACCACGCAGTATTACTTTAGTGGGTCTGCGTTTGCTCACCCAACCTCACCAGACCTCTCAGCCCCAAGAGTGTCCACCCTTATGTCTCAATCAGCTGTGGTTCTAGATTTTGTCAATCCAGGTGGCATCACAGCCCCTGAACGAATTTTGTAAGAATTTCTCTCTCTTTCACTGTCTTTGTTTCACGGGTTTTTAAAAGTAATTGATTTTTAAAATGGGGTTTAGCTGCTTTTCACTGCTGTGTTTATGCCAATTTACACCCAGTTGACTCACTTACAAAGAGATATCAATACATAGGTTTTAAGATTCTTACTAGTCAGATATATTCTTGGGCGGTGAATAGGATGTATTGAGTCCAGTTCACTGAGCAAGGAGTAGGTCTTGTCTATTACATATTGGGTTTATGGAATCGGTATCTGAGCTAATTTGAAACCCTTGTTTTATGCATCACCCCACCTCACCTTTCCCGTTAAGCAGCCATAGTGTGTTTTCTAAACGTGTGACTCTGTTCTGTTTTGTAATTCAGTTCAAGGGTAGCGGTTTTTACATTCCCTCTATAAGTGATATCTTATGATAAGTATCTTTTTCTGTGTGACTTATTTCACTTAGAATCGTCGTACCTCAATCCACTCATCATGCTGCTACTAGCCTTATGACGTTGATTTCATGGCTGAGTGATATTCCATTGTACATAAGGACCACAACTTCTTTATCCATTTTTCTCTTTCCTGGGATATTTAAGGTGTAACCAAGTGGAGGTGCTTGTCAACAGAGCAGCCCTAAACTTTGGGGTGCCTGTGTCTTGCTGATTTCTAGTTTTCCGAATTTAGACGCCCATGAGTGGAAGTGCCCTATGCTCTCTAAGCTGAGTTTTTTGATGTTTCAGGACACACCGTACACTTCTCCAGAGTGGCTGTTGGCAATTTACATCCCGCCCATCAGCGTAGCAAGGCTCCCGTTTCTCCATGGCCTGTCCTGCATTTCTGGTTTTGACACTTTATTCAGAATGGCCATTTTGACCGTTGGGAAGCGAGACTTCTTTGTAGCACTGATTTGCCTTTCCAGGTTGCTTGGTTGGCCAAAAAGGGCGTATGCGTTTTTTCCTGAATATATTCAGGAAAAAACGCATACGCCCTTTTTGGCCAAGGGCATCATTGTCGAGGTTTTGCCGCTTTTCCTGTGCTTTAAAGGCGATTTGAATCTACCTCCTGAAATCTGTT
>NW_028124374.1:0-54000 GCF_965194825.1 Balaenoptera physalus | reverse complement strand
AATGCTTATTCATTCAGTTCAGCAGTACAGTCAGTTACCAGAAACCTGTACTTGTCAGAGTCTTTTCCATGAATTTCTTGAAGATGAAACCCTTTTATAGGAACATATTTGCAAAATCATCAGAGTACACCCAGAACTGTCTGTAAATGACAAAAGACTTAAAAATGACCACGGTAAAAGATTTGATGAAAGTTCATAATAATGCAGTTGACAAGAAAATTAGTTATTTCTGAGATATACATTTTAAAGTAATAACTAGGATTATTACTTATAACATTATACCAGAACATATAAGATTTTTAGAAATTTCATGTAATGTCTGAAACATTTATATTAACATATTTCCATACATATTTCCATACAAATACAAATATAAGATTTTTAGAAATTTCATGTAATGTCTGAAACCTTTATATTAACATATTTCCATACATATTTCCATACAAATACAAATATAAGATTTTTAGGAATTTCATGTAATGTCTGAAACATTTATATTAACATATTTCCATACAAATAACCCAATGAAAGTTTAGTATTAGTTGTTTTGTTTGTTTTGTTATACTGCAGGTTCTTATTAGGCATCAATTTTATACATATCAGTGTATACATGTCAATCCCAATCGCCCAATTCAGCACACCACCATCCCCACCTCACCGCAGTTTTCCCCCCTTGGTGTCCATATGTCCATTCTCTACATCTGTGTCTCAACTTCTGCCCTGCAAACTGGCTCATCTGTATCATTTTGTTAGGTTCCACATACATGCATTAATATATGATATTTGTTTTTCTCTTTCTGACTTACTTCACTCTGTATGACAGTCTCTAGATCCATCCACGTCTCAACAAATGACTCAATTTCGTTCCTTTTTATGGCTGAGTAATATTCCATTGTATATATGTACCACATCTTCTTTATCCATTCGTCTGTTGATGGGCATTTAGGTTGCTTCCATGACCTGGCTATTGTAAACAGTGCTGCAATGAACATTCGGGTGCATGTGTCTTTTTGAATTACGGTTTTCTCTGGGTATATGCCCAGTAGTGGGATTGCTGGGTCATATGGTAATTCTATTTTTAGTTTTTTAAGGAACCTCCATATTGTTCTCCAGAGTGGCTGTGTCAATTTACATTCCCACCAACAGTGCAAGAGGGTTCCCTTTTCTCCACACCCTCTCCAGCATTTGTTGTTTGTAGATTTTCTGATGATCCCCATTCTAACAGGAGTGAGGTGATACCTCATTGTAGTTTTGATTTGCATTTCTCTAATAATTAGTGATGTTGAGCAGCTTTTCACGTGCTTCGTGGCCGTCTGTATGTCTTCTTTGGAGAAATGTCTATTTAGGTCTTCTGCCCATTTTTGGATTGGGGTGTTTGTTTCTTTGATATTGAGCTGAATGAGCTGTTTATATATTTTGGAGATTAATCCTTTGTCCGTTGATTCATTTGCAAATATTTTCTCCCATTCTGAGGGTTGTCTTTTCGTCTTGTTTATGGTTTCCTTTGCTGTGCAAAAGCTTTGAAGTTTCATTAGGTCCCACTTGTTTATTTTTGTTTTTATTTCCATTACTCTAGGAGGTGGATCAAAAAAGATCTTGCTGTGATTTATGTCAAAGAGTGTTCTTCCTATGTTTTCCTCTAAGAGTTTTATAGTGTCCAGTCTTATATTTAGGTCTCTAATCCATTTTGAGTTTATTTTTGTGTATGGTGTTAGGGAGTATTCTAATTTCATTCTTTTACATGTAGCTGTCCAGTTTTCCCAGCACCACTTATTGAAGAGACTGTCTTTTCTCCATTGTATATCTTTGCCTCCTTTGTCATAGATTAGTTGACCATAGGTGCGTGGGTTAATCTCTGGGCTTTCTATCTTGTTCCATTGATCTATGTTTCTGTTTTTGTGCCAGTACCATATTGTCTTGATTACTGTAGCTTTGTAGTATAGTCTGAAGTCAGGGAGTCTGATTCCTCCAGCTCCATTTTTTTGCCTCAAGACTGCTTTGGCTATTCGGGGTCTTTTGTGTCTCCATACAAATTTTAAGATGATTTGTTCTAGCTCCGTAAAAAATGCCATTGGTAATTTGATAGGGATTGCATTGAATCTGTAGATTGCTTTGGGTAGTATACTCATTTTCACAATGTTGATTCTTCCAATCCAAGAACATGGTATATCTCTCCATCTGTTGGTATCATCTTTAATTTCCTTCATCAGTGTCTTATAGTTTTCTGCATACAGGTCTTTTGTCTCCCTAGGTAGGTTTATTCCTAGGTATTTTATTATTTTTGTTGCAATGGTAAATGGGAGTGTTTCCATAATTTCTCTTTCAGATTTTTCATCATTAGTGTATAGGAATGCAAGAGTTTTCTGTGCATTAATTTTGTATCCTGCAACTTTACCATATTCATTAATTAGCTCTAGCAGTTTTCTGGTGGCAGTTTTAGGATTCTCTATGTATAGTATCATGTCATCCGCAAACAGTGACAGTTTTACTTCCTCTTTTCCAATTTGTATTCCTTTTATTTCTTTTTCTTCTCTGATTGCCGTGGCTAGGACTTCCAGAACTATGTTGAATAATAGTGGTGAGAGTGGACATCCTTGTCTCGTTCCTGATCTTAGAGGAAATGCTTTCAGTTTTTCACCATTGAGAATGATGTTTGCTGTGGGTTTGTCATATATGGCCTTTATTATGTTGAGGTAGGTTCCCTCTATGCCCACTTTCTGGAGAGTTTTTATCATAAATGGGTGTTGAATTTTGTCAAAAGCTTTTTCTGCATCTATTGAGATGATCATATGGTTTTTCTTCTTCAATTTGTTAATATGGTGTATCACATTGATTGATTTGCGTATATTGAAGAATCCTTGCATCCCTGGGATAAATCCCACTTGATCGTGGTGTATGATCCTTTTAATGTGTTGTTGGATTCTGTTTGCTAGTATTTTGTTGAGGATTTTTGCATCTATATTCATCAGTGATATTGGTCTGTAATTTTCTTTTTTTGTAGTGTCTTTGTCTGGTTTTGGTATCAGGGTGATGGTGGCCTCATAGAATGAGTTTGGGAGTGTTCCTTCCTCTGCAATTTTTTGGAAGAGTTTGAGAAGGATGGGTGTTAGCTCTTCTCTAAATGTTTGATAGAATTCACCTATGAAGCCATCTGGTCCTGGACTTTTGTTTGTTGGAAGATTTTTAATCACAGTTTCAATTTCATTACTTGTGATTGGTCTGTTCATATTTTCTGTTTCTTCCTGATTCAGTCTTGGAAGGTTATACCTTTCTAAGAATTTGTCCATTTCTTCCAGGTTGTCCATTTTATTGGCATAAAGTTGCTTATAGTAGTCTCTTAGGATGTTTTGTATTTCTGCAGTGTCTGTTGTAACTTCTCCTTTTTCATTTCTGATTTTATTGATTTGAGTCCTCTCCCTCTTTTTCTTGATGAGTCTGGCTAATGGCTTATCAATTTTGTTTATCTTCTCAAAGAACCAACTTTTAGTTTTATTGATCTTTGCTATTGTTTTCTTTGTTTCTATCTCATTTATTTCTGCTCTGATCTTTATGATTTCTTTCCTTCTGCTAACTTTGGGTTTTGTTTGTTCTTCTTTCTCTAGTTTCTTTAGGTGTAAGGTTAGATTGTTTACTTGAGATTTTTCTTGTTTCTTTAGGTAGGCTTGTATAGCTATAAACTTCCCTCTTAGAACCGCTTTTGCTGCATCCCATAGGTTTTGGGTCGTCGTGTTTTCATTGTCATTTGTCTCTAGGTATTTTTTTATTTCCTCTTTGATTTCTTCAGTGATCTTTTGGTTATCTAGTAACGTATTGTTTAGCCTCCATGTGTTTGTCTTTTTTACGTTTTTTCCCCTGTAATTCATTTCTAATCTCATAGCATTGTGGTCAGAAAAGATGCTTGGTATGATTTCAATTTTCTTAAATTTACTGAGGCTTGATTTGTGACCCAAGATGTGATCTATCCTGGAGAATGTTCCGTGCGCACTTGAGAAGAACGTGTAATCTGCTGTTTTTGGATGGAATGTCCTATATATATCAATTAAATCTATCTGGTCTATTGTGTCATTTAAAGCTTCTGTTTCCTTATTTATTTTCATTTTGGATGATCTGTCCATTGGTGTAAGTGAAGTGTTAAAGTCCCCCACTATTATTGTGTTACTGTCGATTTCCTCTTTTATAGCTGTTAGCAGTTGCCTTATGTATTGAGGTGCTCCTATGTTGGGTGCATATATATTTATAATTGTTATATCTTCTTCTTGGATTGATCCCTGGATCATTATGTAGTGTCCTTCCTTGTCTCTTGTAACATTCTTTATTTTAAAGTCTATTTTATCTGATATGAGTATAGCTACTCCAGCTTTCTTTTGATTTCCATTTGCATGGAATATCTTTTTCCATCCCCTAACTTTCAGTCTGTATGTGTCCCTAGGTCTAAAGTGGGTCTCTTGTAGACAGCATATATATGGGTCCTGTTTTTGTACCCATTCAGCCAGTCTATGTCTTTTGGTTGGGGCGTTTAATCCATTCACGTTTAAGGTAATTATCGATATGTATGTTCCTATGACCATTTTCTTAATTGTTTTGGGTTTGTTTTTGTAGATCCTTTTCTTCTCTTGTGTTTCCCACTTAGAGAAGTTCCTTTAGCATTTGTTGTAGAGCTGGTTTAGTGGTGCTGAATTCTCTTAGCTTTTGCTTGTCTGTAAAGCTTTTGACTTCTCCATCAAATCTAAATGAGATGCTTGCCGGGTAGAGTAATCTTGGTTGTAGGTTCTTCCCTTTCATCACTTTAAGTATATCATGCCACTCCCTTCTGGCTTGCAGAGTTTCTGCTGAGAAATCAGCTGTTAACCTTATGGGAGTTCCCTTGTATGTTATTTGTCGTTTTTCCCTTGCTGCTTTCAATAATTTTTCATTGTCTTTAATTTTTGCCACTTTGATTACTATGTGTCTCGGCGTGTTTCTCCTTGGGTTTATTCTGTATGGGACTCTCTGCGCTTCCTGGACTTGGGTGGCTATCTCCTTTCCCATGTTAGGGAAGTTTTCAACTATAACCTCTTCAAATATTTTCTCTGGTCCTTTCTCTCTCTCTTCTCCTTCTGGGACCCCTATAATGCGAATGTTGTTGCGTTTAATGTTGTCCCAGAGGTCTCTTAGGCTGTCTTCATTTCTTTTCATTCTTTTTTCTTTAGTCTGTTCCGCAGCAGTGAATTCCACCATTCTGTCTTCCAGGTCACTTATCCGTTCTTCTGCCTCAGTTATTCTGCTATTGATTCCTTCTAGTGTAGTTTTCATTTCAGTTATTGTATTGGTCATCTCTGTTTGCTTGTTCTTTAATTCTTCTAGGTCTTTGTTAATCATTTCTTGCATCTTCTCAATCTTTGCCTCCATTCTTATTCCGAGGTCCTGGATCATCTTCACTATCATTATTCTGAATTCTTTCTCTGGAAGGTTGCCTATCTCCACTTCATTTAGTTGTTTTTCTGGGGTTTTTTCTTGTTCCTTCATCTGGTATATAGCCCTCTGCCTTTTCATCTTCTCTATCTTTCTGTAACTGTGGTTTTTGGTCCGCAGGCTGCAGGATTATAGTTTTTCTTGCTTCTGCTCTCTGCCCTCTGGTGGTTGAGGCTATCTAAGAGGCTTGATGGTAGGCTCTGGTGGTGGGTAGAGCTGACTGTTGCTGTGGCGGTCAGAGCTCAGTAAAACAGCATGGCCCTTTTGACCGATGGGAAGCAAGACTTCTTTGTAGCGCTGATTTGCCTTTCCAGGTTGCTTGGTTGGCCAAAAAGGGCGTATGCGTTTTTTCCTGAATATATGCAGGAAAAAACGCATACGCCCTTTTTGGCCAAGGGCATCATTGTCGAGGTTTTGCCGCTTTTCCTGTGCTTTAAAGGTGATTCGTATCTCCCTCCTGAAATCTGTTTCCTGCAATTCTGCCTTGCTTTCAAATCCTCTTCGTTGCCTTCCCTCAATATATTTGTGGACGAGAGTGATCATTTATAAGTCTGCAGGTTTGTGAATTGCAGTGCCCCTGAGTTCCATTTTTCAACTCGCTTTCTTGGGAGCTGGCCGCAAAAGCGCAGGATTGCTTCAGGCCCTATTCTGGTCCCGGGCGGCAGGCTGAGCCTGTGCTTAATTCTTCTTCCTGATGGGAAAATAGAGTTACCTGTGCCTGTCCCAAGACCTAGAGCTAGCCTCTCATTGGTTCCCCCTCTTCCCGTTCATCCTCAGGACAAATTGCAAACTGTACGGAACGGGAGGTTAAAGGTGCTGATTCTCCAAGGAGGGAGATTTCTAGTAAAGCGGCTGGAATGGCGAACCCGAGCACAAGGACATGAGAAATGAGGTGCGTTTTAGAAACCTTTCCCGATCACACGGTGTACCATCTTCTGGGTTTCTCATGCATGTTTTCGGTGTAGGAAGAGGCCCTTGAACCTGGAGATTTGGGAGCCATGGGATGGGTACCACGCAGTATTACTTTAAAGGGTCTGCGTTTGCTCACCCGACCTCACCAAACCTCTCAGCCCCAAGAGTGTCCACCCTTATGTCTCAATCAGCTGTGGGTCTACATATGGTCAATCCAGGTGGCATCACAGCCCCTGAACGAATTTTGTAAGAATTTCTCTCTTTTTCACTGTCTTTGTTTCACAGGTTTGTAAAAGTAATTGATTTTTATAATGGGGTTTATTTGCTTTTCACTGCTGTGTTTATGTCACTTTACACCCACTTGATTCACTTACAGAGAGATATCAATACATAGGTTTTAAGATTCTTACTAGTCAGATATATTCTTGGGCGGTGAATAGGGGGTGTTGAGTCCAATTCACTGAGCAAGGAGTAGGTCTTGTCTATTACATATTGGGTTTATGGAACGGTATCTGAGGTAATTTGATACCCTTGTTTTATGCATCACCCCACCTCACCTTTCCCGTTAAGCAGCCATAGTGTGTTTTCTAAACGTGTGACTATGTTCTGTTTTGTAATTCAGTTCAAGGGTAGCGGTTTTTACATACCCTCTATAAGTGATATCTTATGATAAGTGTCTTTTTCTGTGTGACTTATTTCACTTAGAATCGTCATACCTAAATCCACTCATCATGCTGCTACTAGCCTTATGACGTTGATTTCATGGCTGAGTGATATTTCATTGTACATAAGGACCACCACTTCTTTATCCATTTTTTTCTTTCCTGGGATATTTAAGGTGTAACGAAGTGGAGGTTCTTGTCAACAGAGCAGCCCTAAACGTTGGGGTGCCTGTGTCTTGCTGATTTTTAGTTTTCCAAATTTATACACCCATGAGAGGAAGTGCCCTATGCTCTCTAAGCTGAGTTTTTTAGATGTTTCAGGACACACCGTACACTTCTCCAGAGTGGCTGTTGGCAATTTACATCCCGCCCACCAGCGTAGCAAGGCTCCCGTTTCTCCATGGTCTGTCCTGCATTTCTGGTTTTGAAACTTTTTCAGCATGGCCCTTTTGACCGATGGGACGCGAGACTTCTTTGTAGCGCTGATTTCTCTTTCCAGGTTGCTTGGTTGGCCAAAAAGGGCGTATGCGTTTTTTCCTGAATATATTCAGGAAAAAACGCATACGCCCTTTTTGGTCAAGGGCATCATTGTCGAGGTTTTGCCGCTTTTCCTGTGCTCTAAAGGCGATTCGAATCTCCCTCCTGAAATCTGTTTCCTGCAATTCTGCCTTGCTTTCAAATCCTCTTCGTTGCCTTCCCTCAATATATTTGTGGACGAGAGTGATCATTTATAAGTCTGCAGGTTTGTGAATTGCAGTGCCCCTGAGCTCCATTTTTCAACTCGCTTTCTTGGGAGCTGGCCGCAAAAGCGCAGGATTGCTTCAGGCCCTATTCTGGTCCCGGGCGGCAGGCTGAGCCTGTGCTTAATTCTTCTTCCTGATGGGAAAATAGAGTTACCTGTGACTGTCCCAACACCTAGAGCTAGTCTCTCATTGGTTCCCCCTCTTCCCGTTCATCCTCAGGACAAATTGCAACCTGTACGGAACAGGAGGTTAAAGGTGCTGATTCTCCAAGGAGGGAGATTGCTAGTAAAGCGGCTGGAATGGCGAACCCGAGCACAAGGACATGAGAAATGAGGTGCGTTTTAGAAACCTTTCCCGATCACACGGTGTACCATCTTCTGGGTTTCTCATGCATGTTTTCGATGTAGGAAGATGCCCTTGAACCTGGAGATTTGGGACCCATGCGATGGGTACCACGCAGTATTACTTTAAAGGGTCTGCGTTTGCTCACCCGACCTCACCAAACCTCTCAGCCCCAAGAGTGTCCACCCTTATGTCTCAATCAGCTGTGGGTCTAGATATGGTCAATCCAGGTGGCATCACAGCCCCTGAACGAATTTTGTAAGAATTTCTCTCTCTTTCACTGTCTTTGTTTCACGGGTTTGTAAAAGTAATTGATTTTTATAATGGGGTTTAGCTGCTTTTCACTGCTGTGTTTATGTCACTTTACACCCACTTGACTCACTTACAGAGAGATATCAATACATAGGTTTTAAGATTCTTACTAGTCAGATATATTCTTGGGCGGTGAATAGGGGGTGTTGAGTCCAATTCACTGAGCAAGGAGTAGGTCTTGTCTATTACATATTGGGTTTATGGAACGGTATCTGAGGTAATGTGATACCCTTGTTTTATGCATCACCCCACCTCACCTTTCCCGTTAAGCAGCCATAGTGTGTTTCTGAAAGTGTGACTTTGTTCTGTTTTGTAATTCAGTTCAAGGGTAGAGGTTTTTGCATTCCCTCTATAAGTGATATCTTATGATAAGTGTCTTTTTCTGTGTGACTTATTTCACTTAGAATCGTCGTACCTAAATCCACTCATCATGCTGCTACTAGCCTTATGACGTTGATTTCATGGCTGAGTGATATTGCATTGTACATAAGGAACACAACTTCTTTATCCATTTTTCTCTTTCCTGGGATATTTAAGGTGTAACGAAGTGGAGGTTCTTGTCAACAGAGCAGCCCTAAACGTTGGGGTGCCTGTGTCTTGCTGATTTTTACTTTTCCCAATTAATACACCCATGAGTGGAAGTGCCCTATGCTCTCTAAGCTGAGTTTTTTAGATGTTTCAGGACACACCGTACACTTCTCCAGAGTGGCTGTTGGCAATTTACATCCCGCCCATCAGCGTAGCAAGGCTCCCGTTTCTCCATGGTCTGTCCTGCATTTCTGGTTTTGACACTTTTTCAGCATGGCCCTTTTGACCGATGGGACGCGAGACTTCTTTGTAGCGCTGATTTCCCTTTCCAGGTTGCTTGGTTGGCCAAAAAGGGCGTATGCGTTTTTTCCTGAATATATTCAGGAAAAAACGCATACGCCCTTTTTGGCCAAGGGCATCATTGTCGAGGTTTTGCCGCTTTTCCTGTGCTTTAAAGGCGATTCGAATCTCCCTCCTGAAATCTGTTTCCTGCAATTCTGCCTTGCTTTCAAATCCTCTTCGTTGCCTTCCCACAATATATTTGTGGACGAGAGTGATCATTTATAAGTCTGCAGGTTTGTGAATTGCAGTGCCCCTGAGCTCCATTTTTCAACTCGCTTTCTTGGGAGCTGGCCGCAAAAGCGCAGGATTGCTTCAGGCCCTATTCTGGCCCCGGGCGGCAGGCTGAGCCTGTGCTTAATTCTTCTTCCTGATGGGAAAATAGAGTTAACTGTGCCTGTCCCAACACCTAGAGTTAGTCTCTCATTGGTTCCCCCTCTTCCCGTTCATCCTCAGGACAAATTGCAACCTGTACGGAACAGGAGGTTAAAGGTGCTGATTCTCCAAGGAGGGAGATTGCTAGTAAAGCGGCTGGAATGGCGAACCCGAGCACAAGGACATGAGAAATGAGGTGCGTTTTAGAAACCTTTCCCGATCACACGGTGTACCATCTTCTGGGTTTCTCATGCATGTTTTCGATGTAGGAAGATGCCCTTGAACCTGGAGATTTGGGACCCATGCGATGGGTACCACGCAGTATTACTTTAAAGGGTCTGCGTTTGCTCACCCGACCTCACCAAACCTCTCAGCCCCAAGAGTGTCCACCCTTATGTCTCAATCAGCTGTGGGCCTAGATATGGTCAATCCAGGTGGCATCACAGCCCCTGAACGAATTTTGTAAGAATTTTTCTCTCTTTCACTGTCTTTGTTTCACGGGTTTGTAAAAGTAATTGATTTTTATAATGGGGTTTAGCTGCTTTTCACTGCTGTGTTTATGTCACTTTAAACCCACTTGACTCACTTACAGAGAGATATCAATACATAGGTTTTAAGATTCTTACTAGTCAGATATATTCTTGGGCGGTGAATAGGCGGTGTTGAGTCCAATTCACTGAGCAAGGAGTAGGTCTTGTCTATTACATATTGGGTTTATGGAACGGTATCTGAGCTAATTTGAAACCCTTGTTTTATGCATCACCCCACCTCATCTTTCCCGTTAAGCAGCCATAGTGTGTTTCTGAAAGTGTGACTCTGTTCTGTTTTGTAATTCAGTTCAAGGGTAGCGGTTTTTGCATTCCCTCTATAAGTGATATCTTATGATAAGTGTCTTTTTCTGTGTGACTTATTTCACTTAGAATCGTCGTACCTAAATCCACTCATCATGCTGCTAGTAGCCTTATGACGTTGATTTCATGGCTGAGTGATATTGCATTGTACATAAGGACCACAACTTCTTTATCCATTTTTCTCTTTCCTGGGATATTTAAGGTGTAACGAAGTGGAGGTTCTTGTCAACAGAGCAGCCCTAAACGTTGGGGTGCCTGTGTCTTGTTGAATTTTAGTTTTCCCAATTTATACACCCATGAGTGGAAGTGCCCTATGCTCTCTAAGCTGAGTTTTTTAGATGTTTCAGGACACACCGTACACTTCTCCAGAGTGGCTGTTGGCAATTTACATCCCGCCCATCAGCGTAGGAAGGCTCCCGTTTCTCCATGGTCTGTCCTGCATTTCTGGTTTTGACACTTTTTCAGCATGGCCCTTTTGACCGATGGGACGCGAGACTTCTTTGTAGCGCTGATTTCCCTTTCCAGGTTGCTTGGTTGGCCAAAAAGGGCGTATGCGTTTTTTCCTGAATATATTCAGGAAAAAACGCATACGCCCTTTTTGGCCAAGGGCATCATTGTCGAGGTTTTGCCGCTTTTCCTGTGCTTTAAAGGCGATTCGAATCTCCCTCCTGAAATCTGTTTCCTGCAATTCTGCCTTGCTTTCAAATCCTCTTCGTTGCCTTCCCTCAATATATTTGTGGACGAGAGTGATTATTTATAAGTCTGCAGGTTTGTGAATTGCAGTGCCCCTGAGCTCCATTTTTCAACTCGCTTTCTTGGGAGCTAGCCGTAAAAGCGCAGGATTGCTTCAGGCCCTATTCTGGTCCCGGGCGGCAGTCTGAGCCTGTGCTTAATTCTTCTTCCTGATGGGAAAATAGAGTTACCTGTGCCTTTCCCAACTCTTAGAGCTAGTCTCTCATTGGTTCCCCCTCTTCCCGTTCATCCTCAGGACAAATTGCAACCTGTACGGAACAGGAGGTTAAAGGTGCTGATTCTCCAAGGAGGGAGATTGCTAGTAAAGCGGCTGGAATGGCGAACCCGAGCACAAGGACATGAGAAATGAGGTGCTTTTTAGAAACCTTTCCCGATCACACGGTGTACCATCTTCTGGGTTTCTCATGCATGTTTTCGATGTAGGAAGATGCCCTTGAACCTGGAGATTTGGGACCCATGCGATGGGTACCACGCAGTATTAATTTAAAGGGTCTGCGTTTGCTCACCCGACCTCACCAAACCTCTCAGCCCCAAGAGTGTCCACCCTTATGTCTCAATCAGCTGTGGGTCTAGATATGGTCAATCCAGGTGGCATCACAGCCCCTGAACGAATTTTGTAAGAATTTCTCTCTCTTTCACTTTCTTTGTTTCACGGGTTTGTAAAAGTAATTGATTTTTATAATGGGGTTTAGCTGCTTTTCACTGCTGTGTTTATGTCACTTTACACCCACTTGACTCACTTACAGAGAGATATCAATACATAGGTTTTAAGATTCTTACTAGTCAGATATATTCTTGGGCGGTGAATAGGGGGTGTTGAGTCCAATTCACTGAGCAACGAGTAGGTCTTGTCTGTTACATATTGGGTTTATGGAACGGTATCTTAGGTAATTTGATACCCTTGTTTTATGCATCACCACACCTCACCTTTCCCGTTAAGGAGCCATAGTGTGTTTCTGAAAGTGTGACTTTGTTCTGTTTTGTAATTCAGTTCAAGGGTAGCGGTTTTTGCATTCCCTCTATAAGTGATATCTTATGATAAGTGTCTTTTTCTGTGTGACTTATTTCACTTAGAATCGTCGTACCTAAATCCACTCATTATGCTGCTAGTAGCCTTATGACGTTGATTTCATCGCTGAGTGATATTGCATTGTACATAAGGACCACAACTTCTTTATCCATTTTTCTCTTTCCTGGGATATTTAAGGTGTAACGAAGTGGAGGTTCTTGTCAACAGAGCAGCCCTAAACGTTGGGGTGCCTGTGTCTTGCTGATTTTTACTTTTCCCAATTAATACACCCATGAGTGGAAGTGCCCTATGCTCTCTAAGCTGAGTTTTGTAGATGTTTCAGGACACACCGTACACTTCTCCAGAGTGGCTGTTGGCAATTTACATCCCGCCCATCAGCGTAGCAAGGCTCCCGTTTCTCCATGGTCTGTCCTGCATTTCTGGTTTTGACACTTTTTCAGCATGGCCCTTTTGACCGATGGGACGCGAGACTTCTTTGTAGCGCTGATTTCCCTTTCCAGGTTGCTTGGTTGGCCAAAAAGGGCGTATGCGTTTTTTCCTGAATATATTCAGGAAAAAACGCATACGCCCTTTTTGGCCAAGGGCATCATTGTCGAGGTTTTGCCGCTTTTCCTGTGCTTTAAAGGCGATTCGAATCTCCCTCCTGAAATCTGTTTCCTGCAATTCTGCCTTGCTTTCAAATCCTCTTCGTTGCCTTCCCACAATATATTTGTGGACGAGAGTGATCATTTATAAGTCTGCAGGTTTGTGAATTGCAGTGCCCCTGAGCTCCATTTTTCAACTCGCTTTCTTGGGAGCTGGCCGCAAAAGCGCAGGATTGCTTCAGGCCCTATTCTGGCCCCGGGCGGCAGGCTGAGCCTGTGCTTAATTCTTCTTCCTGATGGGAAAATAGAGTTAACTGTGCCTGTCCCAACACCTAGAGTTAGTCTCTCATTGGTTCCCCCTCTTCCCGTTCATCCTCAGGACAAATTGCAACCTGTACGGAACAGGAGGTTAAAGGTGCTGATTCTCCAAGGAGGGAGATTGCTAGTAAAGCGGCTGGAATGGCGAACCCGAGCACAAGGACATGAGAAATGAGGTGCGTTTTAGAAACCTTTCCCGATCACACGGTGTACCATCTTCTGGGTTTCTCATGCATGTTTTCGATGTAGGAAGATGCCCTTGAACCTGGAGATTTGGGACCCATGCGATGGGTACCACGCAGTATTACTTTAAAGGGTCTGCGTTTGCTCACCCGACCTCACCAAACCTCTCAGCCCCAAGAGTGTCCACCCTTATGTCTCAATCAGCTGTGGGCCTAGATATGGTCAATCCAGGTGGCATCACAGCCCCTGAACGAATTTTGTAAGAATTTTTCTCTCTTTCACTGTCTTTGTTTCACGGGTTTGTAAAAGTAATTGATTTTTATAATGGGGTTTAGCTGCTTTTCACTGCTGTGTTTATGTCACTTTAAACCCACTTGACTCACTTACAGAGAGATATCAATACATAGGTTTTAAGATTCTTACTAGTCAGATATATTCTTGGGCGGTGAATAGGCGGTGTTGAGTCCAATTCACTGAGCAAGGAGTAGGTCTTGTCTATTACATATTGGGTTTATGGAACGGTATCTGAGCTAATTTGAAACCCTTGTTTTATGCATCACCCCACCTCATCTTTCCCGTTAAGCAGCCATAGTGTGTTTCTGAAAGTGTGACTCTGTTCTGTTTTGTAATTCAGTTCAAGGGTAGCGGTTTTTGCATTCCCTCTATAAGTGATATCTTATGATAAGTGTCTTTTTCTGTGTGACTTATTTCACTTAGAATCGTCGTACCTAAATCCACTCATCATGCTGCTAGTAGCCTTATGACGTTGATTTCATGGCTGAGTGATATTGCATTGTACATAAGGACCACAACTTCTTTATCCATTTTTCTCTTTCCTGGGATATTTAAGGTGTAACGAAGTGGAGGTTCTTGTCAACAGAGCAGCCCTAAACGTTGGGGTGCCTGTGTCTTGTTGAATTTTAGTTTTCCCAATTTATACACCCATGAGTGGAAGTGCCCTATGCTCTCTAAGCTGAGTTTTTTAGATGTTTCAGGACACACCGTACACTTCTCCAGAGTGGCTGTTGGCAATTTACATCCCGCCCATCAGCGTAGGAAGGCTCCCGTTTCTCCATGGTCTGTCCTGCATTTCTGGTTTTGACACTTTTTCAGCATGGCCCTTTTGACCGATGGGACGCGAGACTTCTTTGTAGCGCTGATTTCCCTTTCCAGGTTGCTTGGTTGGCCAAAAAGGGCGTATGCGTTTTTTCCTGAATATATTCAGGAAAAAACGCATACGCCCTTTTTGGCCAAGGGCATCATTGTCGAGGTTTTGCCGCTTTTCCTGTGCTTTAAAGGCGATTCGAATCTCCCTCCTGAAATCTGTTTCCTGCAATTCTGCCTTGCTTTCAAATCCTCTTCGTTGCCTTCCCTCAATATATTTGTGGACGAGAGTGATTATTTATAAGTCTGCAGGTTTGTGAATTGCAGTGCCCCTGAGCTCCATTTTTCAACTCGCTTTCTTGGGAGCTAGCCGTAAAAGCGCAGGATTGCTTCAGGCCCTATTCTGGTCCCGGGCGGCAGTCTGAGCCTGTGCTTAATTCTTCTTCCTGATGGGAAAATAGAGTTACCTGTGCCTTTCCCAACTCTTAGAGCTAGTCTCTCATTGGTTCCCCCTCTTCCCGTTCATCCTCAGGACAAATTGCAACCTGTACGGAACAGGAGGTTAAAGGTGCTGATTCTCCAAGGAGGGAGATTGCTAGTAAAGCGGCTGGAATGGCGAACCCGAGCACAAGGACATGAGAAATGAGGTGCTTTTTAGAAACCTTTCCCGATCACACGGTGTACCATCTTCTGGGTTTCTCATGCATGTTTTCGATGTAGGAAGATGCCCTTGAACCTGGAGATTTGGGACCCATGCGATGGGTACCACGCAGTATTAATTTAAAGGGTCTGCGTTTGCTCACCCGACCTCACCAAACCTCTCAGCCCCAAGAGTGTCCACCCTTATGTCTCAATCAGCTGTGGGTCTAGATATGGTCAATCCAGGTGGCATCACAGCCCCTGAACGAATTTTGTAAGAATTTCTCTCTCTTTCACTTTCTTTGTTTCACGGGTTTGTAAAAGTAATTGATTTTTATAATGGGGTTTAGCTGCTTTTCACTGCTGTGTTTATGTCACTTTACACCCACTTGACTCACTTACAGAGAGATATCAATACATAGGTTTTAAGATTCTTACTAGTCAGATATATTCTTGGGCGGTGAATAGGGGGTGTTGAGTCCAATTCACTGAGCAAGGAGTAGGTCTTGTCTGTTACATATTGGGTTTATGGAACGGTATCTTAGGTAATTTGATACCCTTGTTTTATGCATCACCACACCTCACCTTTCCCGTTAAGGAGCCATAGTGTGTTTCTGAAAGTGTGACTTTGTTCTGTTTTGTAATTCAGTTCAAGGGTAGCGGTTTTTGCATTCCCTCTATAAGTGATATCTTATGATAAGTGTCTTTTTCTGTGTGACTTATTTCACTTAGAATCGTCGTACCTAAATCCACTCATTATGCTGCTAGTAGCCTTATGACGTTGATTTCATCGCTGAGTGATATTGCATTGTACATAAGGACCACAACTTCTTTATCCATTTTTCTCTTTCCTGGGATATTTAAGGTGTAACGAAGTGGAGGTTCTTGTCAACAGAGCAGCCCTAAACGTTGGGGTGCCTGTGTCTTGCTGATTTTTACTTTTCCCAATTAATACACCCATGAGTGGAAGTGCCCTATGCTCTCTAAGCTGAGTTTTGTAGATGTTTCAGGACACACCGTACACTTCTCCAGAGTGGCTGTTGGCAATTTACATCCCGCCCATCAGCGTAGCAAGGCTCCCGTTTCTCCATGGTCTGTCCTGCATTTCTGGTTTTGACACTTTTTCAGCATGGCCCTTTTGACCGATGGGACGCGAGACTTCTTTGTAGCGCTGATTTCCCTTTCCAGGTTGCTTGGTTGGCCAAAAAGGGCGTATGCGTTTTTTCCTGAATATATTCAGGAAAAAACGCATACGCCCTTTTTGGCCAAGGGCATCATTGTCGAGGTTTTGCCGCTTTTCCTGTGCTTTAAAGGCGATTCGAATCTCCCTCCTGAAATCTGTTTCCTGCAATTCTGCCTTGCTTTCAAATCCTCTTCGTTGCCTTCCCTCAATATATTTGTGGACGAGAGTGATCATTTATAAGTCTGCAGGTTTGTGAATTGCAGTGCCCCTGAGCTCCATTTTTCAACTTGCTTTCTTGGGAGCTGGCCGCAAAAGCGCAGGATTGCTTCAGGCCCTATTCTGGCCCCGGGCGGCAGGCTGAGCCTGTGCTTAATTCTTCTTCCTGAGGGGAAAATAGAGTTAACTGTGCCTGTCCCAACACCTAGAGTTAGTCTCTCATTGGTTCCCCCTCTTCCCGTTCATCCTCAGGACAAATTGCAACCTGTACGGAACAGGAGGTTAAAGGTGCTGATTCTCCAAGGAGGGAGATTGCTAGTAAAGCGGCTGGAATGGCGAACCCGAGCTCAAGGACATGAGAAATGAGGTGCGTTTTAGAAACCTTTCCCGATCACACAGTGTACCATCTTCTGGGTTTCTCATGCATGTTTTCGATGTAGGAAGATGCCTTTGAACCTGGAGATTTGGGAGCCATGGGATGGGTACCACGCAGTATTACTGTAAAGGGTCTGCGTTTGCTCACCCGACCTCACCAAACCTCTCAGCCCCAAGAGTGTCCACCCTTATGTCTCAATCAGCGGTGGGTCTAGATATGGTCAATCCAGGTGGCATCACAGCCCCTGAACGAATTTCGTAAGAATTTCTCTCTCTTTCACTGTCTTTGTTTCACAGGTTTGTAAAAGTAAATGATTTTTATAATGGGGTTTAACTGCTTTTCACTGCTGTGTTTATGTCACTTTACACCCACTTGACTCACTTACAGAGAGATATCAATACATAGGTTTTAAGATTCTTACTAGTCAGATATATTCTTGGGCCGTGAATAGGGAGTGTTGAGTCCAATTCACTGAGCAAGGAGTAGGTCTTGTCTATTACATATTGGGTTTATGGAACGGTATCTGAGCTAATTTGAAACCCTTGTTTTATGCATCACCCCACCTCACCTTTTCCGTTAAGCAGCCATAGTGTGTTTCTGAAAGTGTGACTCTGTTCTGTTTTGTAATTCAGTTCAAGGGTAGCGGTTTTTGCATTCCCTCTATAAGTGATATCTTATGATAAGTGTCTTTTTCTGTGTGACTTATTTCACTTAGAATCGTCGTACCTAAATCCACTCATCATGCTGCTACTAGCCTTATGACGTTGATTTCATGGCTGAGTGATATTGCATTGTACATAAGGACCACAACTTCTTTATCCATTTTTCTCTTTCCTGGGATATTTAAGGTGTAACGAAGTGGATGTTCTCGTCAACAGAGCAGCCCTAAACTTAGGGGTGCCTGTGTCTTGCTGATTTTTAGTTTTCCCAATTTATACACCCATGAGTGGAAGTGCCCTATGCTCTCTAAGCTGAGTTTTTTAGATGTTTCAGGACACACCGTACACTTCTCCAGAGTGGCTGTTGGCAATTTACATCCCGCCCATCAGCGTAGCAAGGCTCCCGTTTCTCCATGGTCTGTCCTGCATTTCTGGTTTTGACACTTTTTCAGCATGGCCCTTTTGACCGATGGGACGTGAGACTTCTTTGTAGCACTGATTTCCCTTTCCAGGTTGCTTGGTTGGCCAAAAAGGGCGTATGCGTTTTTTCCTGAATATATTCAGGAAAAAACGCATACGCCCTTTTTGGCCAAGGGCATCATTGTCGAGGTTTTGCCGCTTTTCCTGTGCTTTAAAGGCGATTTGAATCTCCCTCCTGAAATCTGTTTCCTGCAATTCTGCCTTGCTTTCAAATCCTCTTCGTTGCCTTCCCTCAATATATTTGTGGACGAGAGTGATCATTTATAAGTCTGCAGGTTTGTGAATTGCAGTGCCCCTGAGCTCCATTTTTCAACTCGCTTTCTTGGGAGCTGGCCGCAAAAGCGCAGGATTGCTTCAGGCCCTATTCTGGCCCCGGGCGGCAGGCTGAGCCTGTGCTTAATTCTTCTTCCTGAGGGGAAAATAGAGTTACCTGTGCCTTTCCCAACTCTTAGAGCTAGTCTCTCATTGGTTCCCCCTCTTCCCGTTCATCCTCAGGACAAATTGCAACCTGTACGGAACAGGAGGTTAAAGGTGCTGATTCTCCAAGGAGGGAGATTGCTAGTAAAGCGGCTGGAATGGCGAACCCGAGCACAAGGACATGAGAAATGAGGTGCGTTTTGAAACCTTTCCCGATCACACGGTGTACCATCTTCTGGGTTTCTCATGCATGTTTTCGATGCAGGAAGACGCCCTTGAACCTGGAGATTTGGGACCCATGCGATGGGTACCACGCAGTATTACTGTAAAGGGTCTGCGTTTGCTCACCCGACCTCACCAAACCTCTCAGCCCCAAGAGTGTCCACCCTTATGTCTCAATCAGCTGTGGGTCTAGATATGGTCAATCCAGGTGGCATCACCGCCCCTGAACGAATTTTGTAAGAATTTCTCTCACTTTCACTGTCTTTGTTTCACAGGTTTGTAAAAGTAATTGATTTTTATAATGGGGTTTAGCTGCTTTTCACTGCTGTGTTTATGTCACTTTACACCCACTTGACTCACTTACAGAGAGATATCAATACATAGGTTTTAAGATTCTTACTAGTCAGATATATTCTTGGGCCGTGAATAGGGAGTGTTGAGTCCAATTCACTGAGGAAGGAGTAGGTCTTGTCTATTAGATATTGGGTTTATGCAACAGTATCTGAGCTAATTTGAAACCCTTGTTTTATGCATCACCCCACCTCACCTTTTCCGTTAAGCAGCCATAGTGTGTTTCTGAAAGTGTGACTCTGTTCTGTTTTGTAATTCAGTTCAAGGGTGGCGGTTTTTGCATTCCCTCTATAAGTGATATCTTATGATAAGGGTCTTTTTCTGTGTGATTTATTTCACTTAGAATCGTCGTACCTAAATCCACTCATCATGCTGCTACTAGCCTTATGACGTTGATTTCATGGCTGAGTGATATTGCATTGTACATAAGGACCACAACTTCTTTATCCATTTTTCTCTTTCCTAGGATATTTAAGGTGTAACGAAGTGGAGGTTCTTGTCAACAGAGCAGCCCTAAACGTTGGGGTGCCTGTGTCTTGCTGATTTTTAGTTTTCCCAATTTATACACCCATGAGTGGAAGTGCCCTATGCTCTCTAAGCTGAGTTTTTTAGATGTTTCCGGACACACCGTACACTTCTCCAGAGTGGCTGTTGGCAATTTACATCCCACCCATCAGCGTAGCAAGGCTCCTGTTTCTCCATGGTCTGTCCTGCATTTCTGGTTTTGACACTTTTTCAGCATGGCCCTTTTGACCGATGGGACGCGAGACTTCTTTGTAGCGCTGATTTGCCTTTCCAGGTTGCTTGGTTGGCCAAAAAGGGCGTATGCGTTTTTTCCTGAATATATTCAGGAAAAAACGCATACGCCCTTTTTGGCCAAGGGCATCATTGTCGAGGTTTTGCCGCTTTTCCTGTGCTTTAAAGGCGATTCGAATCTCCCTCCTGAAATCTGTTTCCTGCAATTCTGCCTTGCTTTCAAATCCTCTTCGTTGCCTTCCCTCAATATATTTGTGGACGAGAGTGATCATTTATAAGTCTGCAGGTTTGTGAATTGCAGTGCCCCTGAGCTCCATTTTTCAACTCGCTTTCTTGTGATCTGGCCGCAAAAGGGCAGAATTGCTTCAGGCCCTATTCTGGTCCCGGGCGGCAGGCTGAGCCTGTGCTTAATTCTTCTCCCTGATGGGAAAATAGAGTTACCTGTGCCTGTCCCAACACCTAGAGCTAGTCTCTCATTGGTTCCCCCTCTTCCCGTTCATCCTCAGGACAAATTGCAACCTGTACGGAACAGGAGGTTAAAGGTGCTGATTCTCCAAGGAGGGAGATTGCTAGTAAAGCGGCTGGAATGGCGAACCCGAGCACAAGGACATGAGAAATGAGGTGCGTTTTAGAAACCTTTCCCGATCACACGGTGTAGCGTCTTCTGGGTTTCTCATGCATGTTTTCGATGTAGGATGATGCCCTTGAACCTGGAGATTTGGGAACCATGGGATGGGTACCACGCAGTATTACTTTAAAGGGTCTGCGTTTGCTCACCCAACCTCACCAAACCTCTCAGCCCCAAGAGTGTCCACCCTTATGTCTCAATCAGCGGTGGGTCTAGATATGGTCAATCCAGGTGGCATCACAGCCCCTGAAAGAATTTCGTAAGAATTTCTCTCTCTTTCACTGTCTTTGTTTCACAGGTTTGTAAAAGTAAATGATTTTTATAATGGGGTTTAACTGCTTTTCACTGCTGTGTTTATGTCACTTTACACCCACTTGACTCACTTACAGAGAGATATCAATACATAGGTTTTAAGATTCTTACTAGTCAGATATATTCTTGGGCCGTGAATAGGGAGTGTTGAGTCCAATTCACTGAGCAAGGAGTAGGTCTTGTCTATTACATATTGGGTTTATACAACAGTATCTGAGCTAATTTGAAACCCTTGTTTTATGCATCACCCCACCTCACCTTTCCCGTTAAGCAGCCATAGTGTGTTTCTGAAAGTGTGACTCTGTTCTGTTTTGTAATTCAGTTCAAGGGTAGCGGTTTTTGCATTCCCTCTATAAGTGATATCTTATGATAAGTGTCTTTTTCTGTGTGACTTATTTCACTTAGAATCGTCGTACCTAAATCCACTCATCATGCTGCTACTAGCCTTATGACGTTGATTTCATGGCTGAGTGATATTGCATTGTACATAAGGACCACAACTTCTTTATCCATTTTTCTCTTTCCTGGGATATTTAAGGTGTAACGAAGTGGAGGTTCTCGTCAACAGAGCAGCCCTAAACTTAGGGGTGCCTGTGTCTTGCTGATTTTTAGTTTTCCCAATTTATACACCCATGAGTGGAAGTGCCCTATGCTCTCTAAGCTGAGTTTTTTAGATGTTTCAGGACACACCGTACACTTCTCCAGAGTGGCTGTTGGCAATTTACATCCCGCCCATCAGCGTAGCAAGGCTCCCGTTTCTCCATGGTCTGTCCTGCATTTCTGGTTTTGACACTTTTTCAGCATGGCCCTTTTTTTTTGTTGTTGTTTTGTTTTGTTTTTTTTTTTATGGAACTCTTTTGTTTTTCTTTTTTTTTTTTCACACACACACACTGTATTTTATTTTTACAAGAGATAAATAGACTGACACCAAGCATTGTACATGGATGACCACAACAAAAGCAACAATGATTGCAATTACCAAACATGAAACACACTCATACTATGTCATAATATTGACATTCAGTCCAGTAATCCTCCACTGTAACAGCTCTTTACTTTGCAGTGAAAATTGATTTGTATATCCTTTGCCTCTGAGTCCTTGTGGGATTTTTTTTTTTTAATTCAGACAGAAAGTCACAAAAATTATACTCATCCTCATCAGTTCACTCAGTCCCATGTAATTAATTGTTTTTTTTCATCTTGATCTTTTGTTAGCACTTTTATGAGTTCATCAGTTTTTCATCAGAGTTCTGAATGCTTATTCATTCAGTTCAGCAGTACAGTCAGTTACCAGAAACCTGTACTTGTCAGAGTCTTTTCCATGAATTTCTTGAAGATGAAACCCTTTTATAGGAACATATTTGCAAAATCATCAGAGTACACCCAGAACTGTCTGTAAATGACAAAAGACTTAAAAATGACCACGGTAAAAGATTTGATGAAAGTTCATAATAATGCAGTTGACAAGAAAATTAGTTATTTCTGAGATATACATTTTAAAGTAATAACTAGGATTATTACTTATAACATTATACCAGAACATATAAGATTTTTAGAAATTTCATGTAATGTCTGAAACATTTATATTAACATATTTCCATACATATTTCCATACAAATACAAATATAAGATTTTTAGAAATTTCATGTAATGTCTGAAACCTTTATATTAACATATTTCCATACATATTTCCATACAAATACAAATATAAGATTTTTAGGAATTTCATGTAATGTCTGAAACATTTATATTAACATATTTCCATACAAATAACCCAATGAAAGTTTAGTATTAGTTGTTTTGTTTGTTTTGTTATACTGCAGGTTCTTATTAGGCATCAATTTTATACATATCAGTGTATACATGTCAATCCCAATCGCCCAATTCAGCACACCACCATCCCCACCTCACCGCAGTTTTCCCCCCTTGGTGTCCATATGTCCATTCTCTACATCTGTGTCTCAACTTCTGCCCTGCAAACTGGCTCATCTGTATCATTTTTCTAGGTTCCACATACATGCATTAATATATGATATTTGTTTTTCTCTTTCTGACTTACTTCACTCTGTATGACAGTCTCTAGATCCATCCACGTCTCAACAAATGACTCAATTTCGTTCCTTTTTATGGCTGAGTAATATTCCATTGTATATATGTACCACATCTTCTTTATCCATTCGTCTGTTGATGGGCATTTAGGTTGCTTCCATGACCTGGCTATTGTAAACAGTGCTGCAATGAACATTCGGGTGCATGTGTCTTTTTGAATTACGGTTTTCTCTGGGTATATGCCCAGTAGTGGGATTGCTGGGTCATATGGTAATTCTATTTTTAGTTTTTTAAGGAACCTCCATATTGTTCTCCAGAGTGGCTGTGTCAATTTACATTCCCACCAACAGTGCAAGAGGGTTCCCTTTTCTCCACACCCTCTCCAGCATTTGTTGTTTGTAGATTTTCTGATGATCCCCATTCTAACAGGAGTGAGGTGATACCTCATTGTAGTTTTGATTTGCATTTCTCTAATAATTAGTGATGTTGAGCAGCTTTTCATGTGCTTCGTGGCCGTCTGTATGTCTTCTTTGGAGAAATGTCTATTTAGGTCTTCTGCCCATTTTTGGATTGGGGTGTTTGTTTCTTTGATATTGAGCTGAATGAGCTGTTTATATATTTTGGAGATTAATCCTTTGTCCGTTGATTCATTTGCAAATATTTTCTCCCATTCTGAGGGTTGTCTTTTCGTCTTGTTTATGGTTTCCTTTGCTGTGCAAAAGCTTTGAAGTTTCATTAGGTCCCACTTGTTTATTTTTGTTTTTATTTCCATTACTCTAGGAGGTGGATCAAAAAAGATCTTGCTGTGATTTATGTCAAAGAGTGTTCTTCCTATGTTTTCCTCTAAGAGTTTTATAGTGTCCAGTCTTATATTTAGGTCTCTAATCCATTTTGAGTTTATTTTTGTGTATGGTGTTAGGGAGTATTCTAATTTCATTCTTTTACATGTAGCTGTCCAGTTTTCCCAGCACCACTTATTGAAGAGACTGTCTTTTCTCCATTGTATATCTTTGCCTCCTTTGTCATAGATTAGTTGACCATAGGTGCGTGGGTTAATCTCTGGGCTTTCTATCTTGTTCCATTGATCTATGTTTCTGTTTTTGTGCCAGTACCATATTGTCTTGATTACTGTAGCTTTGTAGTATAGTCTGAAGTCAGGGAGTCTGATTCCTCCAGCTCCATTTTTTTGCCTCAAGACTGCTTTGGCTATTCGGGGTCTTTTGTGTCTCCATACAAATTTTAAGATGATTTGTTCTAGCTCCGTAAAAAATGCCATTGGTAATTTGATAGGGATTGCATTGAATCTGTAGATTGCTTTGGGTAGTATACTCATTTTCACAATGTTGATTCTTCCAATCCAAGAACATGGTATATCTCTCCATCTGTTGGTATCATCTTTAATTTCCTTCATCAGTGTCTTATAGTTTTCTGCATACAGGTCTTTTGTCTCCCTAGGTAGGTTTATTCCTAGGTATTTTATTATTTTTGTTGCAATGGTAAATGGGAGTGTTTCCATAATTTCTCTTTCAGATTTTTCATCATTAGTGTATAGGAATGCAAGAGTTTTCTGTGCATTAATTTTGTATCCTGCAACTTTACCATATTCATTAATTAGCTCTAGCAGTTTTCTGGTGGCAGTTTTAGGATTCTCTATGTATAGTATCATGTCATCCGCAAACAGTGACAGTTTTACTTCCTCTTTTCCAATTTGTATTCCTTTTATTTCTTTTTCTTCTCTGATTGCCGTGGCTAGGACTTCCAGAACTATGTTGAATAATAGTGGTGAGAGTGGACATCCTTGTCTCGTTCCTGATCTTAGAGGAAATGCTTTCAGTTTTTCACCATTGAGAATGATGTTTGCTGTGGGTTTGTCATATATGGCCTTTATTATGTTGAGGTAGGTTCCCTCTATGCCCACTTTCTGGAGAGTTTTTATCATAAATGGGTGTTGAATTTTGTCAAAAGCTTTTTCTGCATCTATTGAGATGATCATATGGTTTTTCTTCTTCAATTTGTTAATATGGTGTATCACATTGATTGATTTGCGTATATTGAAGAATCCTTGCATCCCTGGGATAAATCCCACTTGATCGTGGTGTATGATCCTTTTAATGTGTTGTTGGATTCTGTTTGCTAGTATTTTGTTGAGGATTTTTGCATCTATATTCATCAGTGATATTGGTCTGTAATTTTCTTTTTTTGTAGTGTCTTTGTCTGGTTTTGGTATCAGGGTGATGGTGGCCTCATAGAATGAGTTTGGGAGTGTTCCTTCCTCTGCAATTTTTTGGAAGAGTTTGAGAAGGATGGGTGTTAGCTCTTCTCTAAATGTTTGATAGAATTCACCTGTGAAGCCATCTGGTCCTGGACTTTTGTTTGTTGGAAGATTTTTAATCACAGTTTCAATTTCATTACTTGTGATTGGTCTGTTCATATTTTCTGTTTCTTCCTGATTCAGTCTTGGAAGGTTATACCTTTCTAAGAATTTGTCCATTTCTTCCAGGTTGTCCATTTTATTGGCATAAAGTTGCTTATAGTAGTCTCTTAGGATGTTTTGTATTTCTGCAGTGTCTGTTGTAACTTCTCCTTTTTCATTTCTGATTTTATTGATTTGAGTCCTCTCCCTCTTTTTCTTGATGAGTCTGGCTAATGGCTTATCAATTTTGTTTATCTTCTCAAAGAACCAACTTTTAGTTTTATTGATCTTTGCTATTGTTTTCTTTGTTTCTATCTCATTTATTTCTGCTCTGATCTTTATGATTTCTTTCCTTCTGCTAACTTTGGGTTTTGTTTGTTCTTCTTTCTCTAGTTTCTTTAGGTGTAAGGTTAGATTGTTTACTTGAGATTTTTCTTGTTTCTTTAGGTAGGCTTGTATAGCTATAAACTTCCCTCTTAGAACCGCTTTTGCTGCATCCCATAGGTTTTGGGTCGTCGTGTTTTCATTGTCATTTGTCTCTAGGTATTTTTTTATTTCCTCTTTGATTTCTTCAGTGATCTTTTGGTTATCTAGTAACGTATTGTTTAGCCTCCATGTGTTTGTCTTTTTTACGTTTTTTCCCCTGTAATTCATTTCTAATCTCATAGCATTGTGGTCAGAAAAGATGCTTGGTATGATTTCAATTTTCTTAAATTTACTGAGGCTTGATTTGTGACCCAAGATGTGATCTATCCTGGAGAATGTTCCGTGCGCACTTGAGAAGAACGTGTAATCTGCTGTTTTTGGATGGAATGTCCTATATATATCAATTAAATCTATCTGGTCTATTGTGTCATTTAAAGCTTCTGTTTCCTTATTTATTTTCATTTTGGATGATCTGTCCATTGGTGTAAGTGAAGTGTTAAAGTCCCCCACTATTATTGTGTTACTGTCGATTTCCTCTTTTATAGCTGTTAGCAGTTGCCTTATGTATTGAGGTGCTCCTATGTTGGGTGCATATATATTTATAATTGTTATATCTTCTTCTTGGATTGATCCCTGGATCATTATGTAGTGTCCTTCCTTGTCTCTTGTAACATTCTTTATTTTAAAGTCTATTTTATCTGATATGAGTATAGCTACTCCAGCTTTCTTTTGATTTCCATTTGCATGGAATATCTTTTTCCATCCCCTAACTTTCAGTCTGTATGTGTCCCTAGGTCTAAAGTGGGTCTCTTGTAGACAGCATATATATGGGTCCTGTTTTTGTATCCATTCAGCCAGTCTATGTCTTTTGGTTGGGGCGTTTAATCCATTCACGTTTAAGGTAATTATCGATATGTATGTTCCTATGACCATTTTCTTAATTGTTTTGGGTTTGTTTTTGTAGATCCTTTTCTTCTCTTGTGTTTCCCACTTAGAGAAGTTCCTTTAGCATTTGTTGTAGAGCTGGTTTAGTGGTGCTGAATTCTCTTAGCTTTTGCTTGTCTGTAAAGCTTTTGACTTCTCCATCAAATCTAAATGAGATGCTTGCCGGGTAGAGTAATCTTGGTTGTAGGTTCTTCCCTTTCATCACTTTAAGTATATCATGCCACTCCCTTCTGGCTTGCAGAGTTTCTGCTGAGAAATCAGCTGTTAACCTTATGGGAGTTCCCTTGTATGTTATTTGTCGTTTTTCCCTTGCTGCTTTCAATAATTTTTCATTGTCTTTAATTTTTGCCACTTTGATTACTATGTGTCTCGGCGTGTTTCTCCTTGGGTTTATTCTGTATGGGACTCTCTGCGCTTCCTGGACTTGGGTGGCTATCTCCTTTCCCATGTTAGGGAAGTTTTCAACTATAACCTCTTCAAATATTTTCTCTGGTCCTTTCTCTCTCTCTTCTCCTTCTGGGACCCCTATAATGCGAATGTTGTTGCGTTTAATGTTGTCCCAGAGGTCTCTTAGGCTGTCTTCATTTCTTTTCATTCTTTTTTCTTTAGTCTGTTCCGCAGCAGTGAATTCCACCATTCTGTCTTCCAGGTCACTTATCCGTTCTTCTGCCTCAGTTATTCTGCTATTGATTCCTTCTAGTGTAGTTTTCATTTCAGTTATTGTATTGGTCATCTCTGTTTGCTTGTTCTTTAATTCTTCTAGGTCTTTGTTAATCATTTCTTGCATCTTCTCAATCTTTGCCTCCATTCTTATTCCGAGGTCCTGGATCATCTTCACTATCATTATTCTGAATTCTTTCTCTGGAAGGTTGCCTATCTCCACTTCATTTAGTTGTTTTTCTGGGGTTTTTTCTTGTTCCTTCATCTGGTATATAGCCCTCTGCCTTTTCATCTTCTCTATCTTTCTGTAACTGTGGTTTTTGGTCCGCAGGCTGCAGGATTATAGTTTTTCTTGCTTCTGCTCTCTGCCCTCTGGTGGTTGAGGCTATCTAAGAGGCTTGATGGTAGGCTCTGGTGGTGGGTAGAGCTGACTGTTGCTGTGGCGGTCAGAGCTCAGTAAAACAGCATGGCCCTTTTGACCGATGGGAAGCAAGACTTCTTTGTAGCGCTGATTTGCCTTTCCAGGTTGCTTGGTTGGCCAAAAAGGGCGTATGCGTTTTTTCCTGAATATATGCAGGAAAAAACGCATACGCCCTTTTTGGCCAAGGGCATCATTGTCGAGGTTTTGCCGCTTTTCCTGTGCTTTAAAGGTGATTCGTATCTCCCTCCTGAAATCTGTTTCCTGCAATTCTGCCTTGCTTTCAAATCCTCTTCGTTGCCTTCCCTCAATATATTTGTGGACGAGAGTGATCATTTATAAGTCTGCAGGTTTGTGAATTGCAGTGCCCCTGAGTTCCATTTTTCAACTCGCTTTCTTGGGAGCTGGCCGCAAAAGCGCAGGATTGCTTCAGGCCCTATTCTGGTCCCGGGCGGCAGGCTGAGCCTGTGCTTAATTCTTCTTCCTGATGGGAAAATAGAGTTACCTGTGCCTGTCCCAAGACCTAGAGCTAGCCTCTCATTGGTTCCCCCTCTTCCCGTTCATCCTCAGGACAAATTGCAAACTGTACGGAACGGGAGGTTAAAGGTGCTGATTCTCCAAGGAGGGAGATTTCTAGTAAAGCGGCTGGAATGGCGAACCCGAGCACAAGGACATGAGAAATGAGGTGCGTTTTAGAAACCTTTCCCGATCACACGGTGTACCATCTTCTGGGTTTCTCATGCATGTTTTCGGTGTAGGAAGAGGCCCTTGAACCTGGAGATTTGGGAGCCATGGGATGGGTACCACGCAGTATTACTTTAAAGGGTCTGCGTTTGCTCACCCGACCTCACCAAACCTCTCAGCCCCAAGAGTGTCCACCCTTATGTCTCAATCAGCTGTGGGTCTACATATGGTCAATCCAGGTGGCATCACAGCCCCTGAACGAATTTTGTAAGAATTTCTCTCTTTTTCACTGTCTTTGTTTCACAGGTTTGTAAAAGTAATTGATTTTTATAATGGGGTTTATTTGCTTTTCACTGCTGTGTTTATGTCACTTTACACCCACTTGACTCACTTACAGAGAGATATCAATACATAGGTTTTAAGATTCTTACTAGTCAGATATATTCTTGGGCGGTGAATAGGGGGTGTTGAGTCCAATTCACTGAGCAAGGAGTAGGTCTTGTCTATTACATATTGGGTTTATGGAACGGTATCTGAGGTAATTTGATACCCTTGTTTTATGCATCACCCCACCTCACCTTTCCCGTTAAGCAGCCATAGTGTGTTTTCTAAACGTGTGACTATGTTCTGTTTTGTAATTCAGTTCAAGGGTAGCGGTTTTTACATACCCTCTATAAGTGATATCTTATGATAAGTGTCTTTTTCTGTGTGACTTATTTCACTTAGAATCGTCATACCTAAATCCACTCATCATGCTGCTACTAGCCTTATGACGTTGATTTCATGGCTGAGTGATATTTCATTGTACATAAGGACCACCACTTCTTTATCCATTTTTTTCTTTCCTGGGATATTTAAGGTGTAACGAAGTGGAGGTTCTTGTCAACAGAGCAGCCCTAAACGTTGGGGTGCCTGTGTCTTGCTGATTTTTAGTTTTCCAAATTTATACACCCATGAGAGGAAGTGCCCTATGCTCTCTAAGCTGAGTTTTTTAGATGTTTCAGGACACACCGTACACTTCTCCAGAGTGGCTGTTGGCAATTTACATCCCGCCCACCAGCGTAGCAAGGCTCCCGTTTCTCCATGGTCTGTCCTGCATTTCTGGTTTTGAAACTTTTTCAGCATGGCCCTTTTGACCGATGGGACGCGAGACTTCTTTGTAGCGCTGATTTCTCTTTCCAGGTTGCTTGGTTGGCCAAAAAGGGCGTATGCGTTTTTTCCTGAATATATTCAGGAAAAAACGCATACGCCCTTTTTGGTCAAGGGCATCATTGTCGAGGTTTTGCCGCTTTTCCTGTGCTCTAAAGGCGATTCGAATCTCCCTCCTGAAATCTGTTTCCTGCAATTCTGCCTTGCTTTCAAATCCTCTTCGTTGCCTTCCCTCAATATATTTGTGGACGAGAGTGATCATTTATAAGTCTGCAGGTTTGTGAATTGCAGTGCCCCTGAGCTCCATTTTTCAACTCGCTTTCTTGGGAGCTGGCCGCAAAAGCGCAGGATTGCTTCAGGCCCTATTCTGGTCCCGGGCGGCAGGCTGAGCCTGTGCTTAATTCTTCTTCCTGATGGGAAAATAGAGTTACCTGTGACTGTCCCAACACCTAGAGCTAGTCTCTCATTGGTTCCCCCTCTTCCCGTTCATCCTCAGGACAAATTGCAACCTGTACGGAACAGGAGGTTAAAGGTGCTGATTCTCCAAGGAGGGAGATTGCTAGTAAAGCGGCTGGAATGGCGAACCCGAGCACAAGGACATGAGAAATGAGGTGCGTTTTAGAAACCTTTCCCGATCACACGGTGTACCATCTTCTGGGTTTCTCATGCATGTTTTCGATGTAGGAAGATGCCCTTGAACCTGGAGATTTGGGACCCATGCGATGGGTACCACGCAGTATTACTTTAAAGGGTCTGCGTTTGCTCACCCGACCTCACCAAACCTCTCAGCCCCAAGAGTGTCCACCCTTATGTCTCAATCAGCTGTGGGTCTAGATATGGTCAATCCAGGTGGCATCACAGCCCCTGAACGAATTTTGTAAGAATTTCTCTCTCTTTCACTGTCTTTGTTTCACGGGTTTGTAAAAGTAATTGATTTTTATAATGGGGTTTAGCTGCTTTTCACTGCTGTGTTTATGTCACTTTACACCCACTTGACTCACTTACAGAGAGATATCAATACATAGGTTTTAAGATTCTTACTAGTCAGATATATTCTTGGGCGGTGAATAGGGGGTGTTGAGTCCAATTCACTGAGCAAGGAGTAGGTCTTGTCTATTACATATTGGGTTTATGGAACGGTATCTGAGGTAATGTGATACCCTTGTTTTATGCATCACCCCACCTCACCTTTCCCGTTAAGCAGCCATAGTGTGTTTCTGAAAGTGTGACTTTGTTCTGTTTTGTAATTCAGTTCAAGGGTAGAGGTTTTTGCATTCCCTCTATAAGTGATATCTTATGATAAGTGTCTTTTTCTGTGTGACTTATTTCACTTAGAATCGTCGTACCTAAATCCACTCATCATGCTGCTACTAGCCTTATGACGTTGATTTCATGGCTGAGTGATATTGCATTGTACATAAGGAACACAACTTCTTTATCCATTTTTCTCTTTCCTGGGATATTTAAGGTGTAACGAAGTGGAGGTTCTTGTCAACAGAGCAGCCCTAAACGTTGGGGTGCCTGTGTCTTGCTGATTTTTACTTTTCCCAATTAATACACCCATGAGTGGAAGTGCCCTATGCTCTCTAAGCTGAGTTTTTTAGATGTTTCAGGACACACCGTACACTTCTCCAGAGTGGCTGTTGGCAATTTACATCCCGCCCATCAGCGTAGCAAGGCTCCCGTTTCTCCATGGTCTGTCCTGCATTTCTGGTTTTGACACTTTTTCAGCATGGCCCTTTTGACCGATGGGACGCGAGACTTCTTTGTAGCGCTGATTTCCCTTTCCAGGTTGCTTGGTTGGCCAAAAAGGGCGTATGCGTTTTTTCCTGAATATATTCAGGAAAAAACGCATACGCCCTTTTTGGCCAAGGGCATCATTGTCGAGGTTTTGCCGCTTTTCCTGTGCTTTAAAGGCGATTCGAATCTCCCTCCTGAAATCTGTTTCCTGCAATTCTGCCTTGCTTTCAAATCCTCTTCGTTGCCTTCCCACAATATATTTGTGGACGAGAGTGATCATTTATAAGTCTGCAGGTTTGTGAATTGCAGTGCCCCTGAGCTCCATTTTTCAACTCGCTTTCTTGGGAGCTGGCCGCAAAAGCGCAGGATTGCTTCAGGCCCTATTCTGGCCCCGGGCGGCAGGCTGAGCCTGTGCTTAATTCTTCTTCCTGATGGGAAAATAGAGTTAACTGTGCCTGTCCCAACACCTAGAGTTAGTCTCTCATTGGTTCCCCCTCTTCCCGTTCATCCTCAGGACAAATTGCAACCTGTACGGAACAGGAGGTTAAAGGTGCTGATTCTCCAAGGAGGGAGATTGCTAGTAAAGCGGCTGGAATGGCGAACCCGAGCACAAGGACATGAGAAATGAGGTGCGTTTTAGAAACCTTTCCCGATCACACGGTGTACCATCTTCTGGGTTTCTCATGCATGTTTTCGATGTAGGAAGATGCCCTTGAACCTGGAGATTTGGGACCCATGCGATGGGTACCACGCAGTATTACTTTAAAGGGTCTGCGTTTGCTCACCCGACCTCACCAAACCTCTCAGCCCCAAGAGTGTCCACCCTTATGTCTCAATCAGCTGTGGGCCTAGATATGGTCAATCCAGGTGGCATCACAGCCCCTGAACGAATTTTGTAAGAATTTTTCTCTCTTTCACTGTCTTTGTTTCACGGGTTTGTAAAAGTAATTGATTTTTATAATGGGGTTTAGCTGCTTTTCACTGCTGTGTTTATGTCACTTTAAACCCACTTGACTCACTTACAGAGAGATATCAATACATAGGTTTTAAGATTCTTACTAGTCAGATATATTCTTGGGCGGTGAATAGGCGGTGTTGAGTCCAATTCACTGAGCAAGGAGTAGGTCTTGTCTATTACATATTGGGTTTATGGAACGGTATCTGAGCTAATTTGAAACCCTTGTTTTATGCATCACCCCACCTCATCTTTCCCGTTAAGCAGCCGTAGTGTGTTTCTGAAAGTGTGACTCTGTTCTGTTTTGTAATTCAGTTCAAGGGTAGCGGTTTTTGCATTCCCTCTATAAGTGATATCTTATGATAAGTGTCTTTTTCTGTGTGACTTATTTCACTTAGAATCGTCGTACCTAAATCCACTCATCATGCTGCTAGTAGCCTTATGACGTTGATTTCATGGCTGAGTGATATTGCATTGTACATAAGGACCACAACTTCTTTATCCATTTTTCTCTTTCCTGGGATATTTAAGGTGTAACGAAGTGGAGGTTCTTGTCAACAGAGCAGCCCTAAACGTTGGGGTGCCTGTGTCTTGTTGAATTTTAGTTTTCCCAATTTATACACCCATGAGTGGAAGTGCCCTATGCTCTCTAAGCTGAGTTTTTTAGATGTTTCAGGACACACCGTACACTTCTCCAGAGTGGCTGTTGGCAATTTACATCCCGGCCATCAGCGTAGCAAGGCTCCCGTTTCTCCATGGTCTGTCCTGCATTTCTGGTTTTGACACTTTTTCAGCATGGCCCTTTTGACCGATGGGACGCGAGACTTCTTTGTAGCGCTGATTTCCCTTTCCAGGTTGCTTGGTTGGCCAAAAAGGGCGTATGCGTTTTTTCCTGAATATATTCAGGAAAAAACGCATACGCCCTTTTTGGCCAAGGGCATCATTGTCGAGGTTTTGCCGCTTTTCCTGTGCTTTAAAGGCGATTCGAATCTCCCTCCTGAAATCTGTTTCCTGCAATTCTGCCTTGCTTTCAAATCCTCTTCGTTGCCTTCCCTCAATATATTTGTGGACGAGAGTGATTATTTATAAGTCTGCAGGTTTGTGAATTGCAGTGCCCCTGAGCTCCATTTTTCAACTCGCTTTCTTGGGAGCTAGCCGTAAAAGCGCAGGATTGCTTCAGGCCCTATTCTGGTCCCGGGCGGCAGTCTGAGCCTGTGCTTAATTCTTCTTCCTGATGGGAAAATAGAGTTACCTGTGCCTTTCCCAACTCTTAGAGCTAGTCTCTCATTGGTTCCCCCTCTTCCCGTTCATCCTCAGGAAAAATTGCAACCTGTACGGAACAGGAGGTTAAAGGTGCTGATTCTCCAAGGAGGGAGATTGCTAGTAAAGCGGCTGGAATGGCGAACCCGAGCACAAGGACATGAGAAATGAGGTGCTTTTTAGAAACCTTTCCCGATCACACGGTGTACCATCTTCTGGGTTTCTCATGCATGTTTTCGATGTAGGAAGATGCCCTTGAACCTGGAGATTTGGGACCCATGCGATGGGTACCACGCAGTATTAATTTAAAGGGTCTGCGTTTGCTCACCCGACCTCACCAAACCTCTCAGCCCCAAGAGTGTCCACCCTTATGTCTCAATCAGCTGTGGGTCTAGATATGGTCAATCCAGGTGGCATCACAGCCCCTGAACGAATTTTGTAAGAATTTCTCTCTCTTTCACTGTCTTTGTTTCACGGGTTTGTAAAAGTAATTGATTTTTATAATGGGGTTTAGCTGCTTTTCACTGCTGTGTTTATGTCACTTTACACCCACTTGACTCACTTACAGAGAGATATCAATACATAGGTTTTAAGATTCTTACTAGTCAGATATATTCTTGGGCGGTGAATAGGGGGTGTTGAGTCCAATTCACTGAGCAAGGAGTAGGTCTTGTCTATTACATATTGGGTTTATGGAACGGTATCTGAGGTAATTTGATACCCTTGTTTTATGCATCACCCCACCTCACCTTTCCCGTTAAGCAGCCATAGTGTGTTTCTGAAAGTGTGACTTTGTTCTGTTTTGTAATTCAGTTCAAGGGTAGCGGTTTTTGCATTCCCTCTATAAGTGATATCTTATGATAAGTGTCTTTTTCTGTGTGACTTATTTCACTTAGAATCGTCGTACCTAAATCCACTCATCATGCTGCTACTAGCCTTATGACGTTGATTTCATGGCTGAGTGATATTGCATTGTACATAAGGAACACAACTTCTTTATCCATTTTTCTCTTTCCTGGGATATTTAAGGTGTAACGAAGTGGAGGTTCTTGTCAACAGAGCAGCCCTAAACGTTGGGGTGCCTGTGTCTTGCTGATTTTTACTTTTCCCAATTACTACACCCATGAGTGGAAGTGCCCTATGCTCTCTAAGCTGAGTTTTTTAGATGTTTCAGGACACACCGTACACTTCTCCAGAGTGGCTGTTGGCAATTTACATCCCGCCCATCAGCGTAGCAAGGCTCCCGTTTCTCCATGGTCTGTCCTGCATTTCTGGTTTTGACACTTTTTCAGCATGGCCCTTTTGACCGATGGGACGCGAGACTTCTTTGTAGCGCTGATTTGCCTTTCCAGGTTGCTTGGTTGGCCAAAAAGGGCGTATGCGTTTTTTCCTTAATATATTCAGGAAAAAACGCATACGCCCTTTTTGGCCAAGGGCATCATTGTCGAGGTTTTGCCGCTTTTCCTGTGCTTTAAAGGCGATTCGAATCTCCCTCCTGAAATCTGTTTCCTGCAATTCTGCCTTGCTTTCAAATCCTCTTCGTTGCCTTCCCTCAATATATTTGTGGACGAGAGTGATCATTTATAAGTCTGCAGGTTTGTGAATTGCAGTGCCCCTGAGCTCCATTTTTCAACTCGCTTTCTTGGGAGCTGGCCGCAAAAGCGCAGGATTGCTTCAGGCCCTATTCTGGCCCCGGGCGGCAGGCTGAGCCTGTGCTTAATTCTTCTTCCTGATGGGAAAATAGAGTTAACTGTTCCTGTTCCAACACCTAGAGTTAGTCTCTCATTGGTTCCCCCTCTTCCCGTTCATCCTCAGGACAAATTGCAACCTGTACGGAACAGGAGGTTAAAGGTGCTGATTCTCCAAGGAGGGAGATTGCTAGTAAAGCGGCTGGAATGGCGAACCCGAGCACAAGGACATGAGAAATGAGGTGCGTTTTAGAAACCTTTCCCGATCACACGGTGTACCATCTTCTGGGTTTCTCATGCATGTTTTCGATGTAGGAAGATGCCCTTGAACCTGGAGATTTGGGACCCATGCGATGGGTACCACGCAGTATTACTTTAAAGGGTCTGCGTTTGCTCACCCGACCTCACCAAACCTCTCAGCCCCAAGAGTGTCCACCCTTATGTCTCAATCAGCTGTGGGCCTAGATATGGTCAATCCAGGTGGCATCACAGCCCCTGAACGAATTTTGTAAGAATTTTTCTCTCTTTCACTGTCTTTGTTTCACGGGTTTGTAAAAGTAATTGATTTTTATAATGGGGTTTAGCTGCTTTTCACTGCTGTGTTTATGTCACTTTAAACCCACTTGACTCACTTACAGAGAGATATCAATACATAGGTTTTAAGATTCTTACTAGTCAGATATATTCTTGGGCGGTGAATAGGCGGTGTTGAGTCCAATTCACTGAGCAAGGAGTAGGTCTTGTCTATTACATATTGGGTTTATGGAACGGTATCTGAGCTAATTTGAAACCCTTGTTTTATGCATCACCCCACCTCATCTTTCCCGTTAAGCAGCCGTAGTGTGTTTCTGAAAGTGTGACTCTGTTCTGTTTTGTAATTCAGTTCAAGGGTAGCGGTTTTTGCATTCCCTCTATAAGTGATATCTTATGATAAGTGTCTTTTTCTGTGTGACTTATTTCACTTAGAATCGTCGTACCTAAATCCACTCATCATGCTGCTAGTAGCCTTATGACGTTGATTTCATGGCTGAGTGATATTGCATTGTACATAAGGACCACAACTTCTTTATCCATTTTTCTCTTTCCTGGGATATTTAAGGTGTAACGAAGTGGAGGTTCTTGTCAACAGAGCAGCCCTAAACGTTGGGGTGCCTGTGTCTTGTTGAATTTTAGTTTTCCCAATTTATACACCCATGAGTGGAAGTGCCCTATGCTCTCTAAGCTGAGTTTTTTAGATGTTTCAGGACACACCGTACACTTCTCCAGAGTGGCTGTTGGCAATTTACATCCCGGCCATCAGCGTAGCAAGGCTCCCGTTTCTCCATGGTCTGTCCTGCATTTCTGGTTTTGACACTTTTTCAGCATGGCCCTTTTGACCGATGGGACGCGAGACTTCTTTGTAGCGCTGATTTCCCTTTCCAGGTTGCTTGGTTGGCCAAAAAGGGCGTATGCGTTTTTTCCTGAATATATTCAGGAAAAAACGCATACGCCCTTTTTGGCCAAGGGCATCATTGTCGAGGTTTTGCCGCTTTTCCTGTGCTTTAAAGGCGATTCGAATCTCCCTCCTGAAATCTGTTTCCTGCAATTCTGCCTTGCTTTCAAATCCTCTTCGTTGCCTTCCCTCAATATATTTGTGGACGAGAGTGATTATTTATAAGTCTGCAGGTTTGTGAATTGCAGTGCCCCTGAGCTCCATTTTTCAACTCGCTTTCTTGGGAGCTAGCCGTAAAAGCGCAGGATTGCTTCAGGCCCTATTCTGGTCCCGGGCGGCAGTCTGAGCCTGTGCTTAATTCTTCTTCCTGATGGGAAAATAGAGTTACCTGTGCCTTTCCCAACTCTTAGAGCTAGTCTCTCATTGGTTCCCCCTCTTCCCGTTCATCCTCAGGAAAAATTGCAACCTGTACGGAACAGGAGGTTAAAGGTGCTGATTCTCCAAGGAGGGAGATTGCTAGTAAAGCGGCTGGAATGGCGAACCCGAGCACAAGGACATGAGAAATGAGGTGCTTTTTAGAAACCTTTCCCGATCACACGGTGTACCATCTTCTGGGTTTCTCATGCATGTTTTCGATGTAGGAAGATGCCCTTGAACCTGGAGATTTGGGACCCATGCGATGGGTACCACGCAGTATTAATTTAAAGGGTCTGCGTTTGCTCACCCGACCTCACCAAACCTCTCAGCCCCAAGAGTGTCCACCCTTATGTCTCAATCAGCTGTGGGTCTAGATATGGTCAATCCAGGTGGCATCACAGCCCCTGAACGAATTTTGTAAGAATTTCTCTCTCTTTCACTGTCTTTGTTTCACGGGTTTGTAAAAGTAATTGATTTTTATAATGGGGTTTAGCTGCTTTTCACTGCTGTGTTTATGTCACTTTACACCCACTTGACTCACTTACAGAGAGATATCAATACATAGGTTTTAAGATTCTTACTAGTCAGATATATTCTTGGGCGGTGAATAGGGGGTGTTGAGTCCAATTCACTGAGCAAGGAGTAGGTCTTGTCTATTACATATTGGGTTTATGGAACGGTATCTGAGGTAATTTGATACCCTTGTTTTATGCATCACCCCACCTCACCTTTCCCGTTAAGCAGCCATAGTGTGTTTCTGAAAGTGTGACTTTGTTCTGTTTTGTAATTCAGTTCAAGGGTAGCGGTTTTTGCATTCCCTCTATAAGTGATATCTTATGATAAGTGTCTTTTTCTGTGTGACTTATTTCACTTAGAATCGTCGTACCTAAATCCACTCATCATGCTGCTACTAGCCTTATGACGTTGATTTCATGGCTGAGTGATATTGCATTGTACATAAGGAACACAACTTCTTTATCCATTTTTCTCTTTCCTGGGATATTTAAGGTGTAACGAAGTGGAGGTTCTTGTCAACAGAGCAGCCCTAAACGTTGGGGTGCCTGTGTCTTGCTGATTTTTACTTTTCCCAATTACTACACCCATGAGTGGAAGTGCCCTATGCTCTCTAAGCTGAGTTTTTTAGATGTTTCAGGACACACCGTACACTTCTCCAGAGTGGCTGTTGGCAATTTACATCCCGCCCATCAGCGTAGCAAGGCTCCCGTTTCTCCATGGTCTGTCCTGCATTTCTGGTTTTGACACTTTTTCAGCATGGCCCTTTTGACCGATGGGACGCGAGACTTCTTTGTAGCGCTGATTTGCCTTTCCAGGTTGCTTGGTTGGCCAAAAAGGGCGTATGCGTTTTTTCCTTAATATATTCAGGAAAAAACGCATACGCCCTTTTTGGCCAAGGGCATCATTGTCGAGGTTTTGCCGCTTTTCCTGTGCTTTAAAGGCGATTCGAATCTCCCTCCTGAAATCTGTTTCCTGCAATTCTGCCTTGCTTTCAAATCCTCTTCGTTGCCTTCCCTCAATATATTTGTGGACGAGAGTGATCATTTATAAGTCTGCAGGTTTGTGAATTGCAGTGCCCCTGAGCTCCATTTTTCAACTCGCTTTCTTGGGAGCTGGCCGCAAAAGCGCAGGATTGCTTCAGGCCCTATTCTGGCCCCGGGCGGCAGGCTGAGCCTGTGCTTAATTCTTCTTCCTGATGGGAAAATAGAGTTAACTGTTCCTGTTCCAACACCTAGAGTTAGTCTCTCATTGGTTCCCCCTCTTCCCGTTCATCCTCAGGACAAATTGCAACCTGTACGGAACAGGAGGTTAAAGGTGCTGATTCTCCAAGGAGGGAGATTGCTAGTAAAGCGGCTGGAATGGCGAACCCGAGCACAAGGACATGAGAAATGAGGTGCGTTTTAGAAACCTTTCCCGATCACACGGTGTACCATCTTCTGGGTTTCTCATGCATGTTTTCGATGTAGGAAGATGCCCTTGAACCTGGAGATTTGGGACCCATGGGATGGGTACCACGCAGTATTACTTTAAAGGGTCTGCGTTTGCTCACCCGACCTCACCAAACCTCTCAGCCCCAAGAGTGTCCACCCTTATGTCTCAATCAGCTGTGGGTCTAGATATGGTCAATCCAGGTGGCATCACAGCCCCTGAACGAATTTTGTAAGAATTTCTCTCTCTTTCACTGTCTTTGTTTCACGGGTTTGTAAAAGTAATTGATTTTTATAATGGGGTTTAGCTGCTTTTCACTGCTGTGTTTATGTCACTTTACACCCAGTTGATTCACTTACAGAGAGATATCAATACATAGGTTTTAAGATTCTTACTAGTCAGATATATTCTTGGGCGGTGAATAGGGGGTGTTGAGTCCAATTCACTGAGCAAGGAGTAGGTCTTGTCTATTACATATTGGGTTTATGGAACGGTATCTGAGGTAATTTGATACCCTTGTTTTATGCATCACCCCACCTCACCTTTCCCGTTAAGCAGCCATAGTGTGTTTCTGAAAGTGTGACTCTGTTCTGTTTTGTAATTCAGTTCAAGGGTAGCGGTTTTTGCATTCCCTCTATAAGTGATATCTTATGATAAGTGTCTTTTTCTGTGTGACTTATTTCACTTAGAATCGTCGTACCTAAATCCACTCATCATGCTGCTACTAGCCTTATGACGTTGATTTCATGGCTGAGTGATATTGCATTGTACATAAGGACCACAACTTCTTTATCCATTTTTCTCTTTCCTGGGATATTTAAGGTGTAACGAAGTGGAGGTTCTCGTCAACAGAGCAGCCCTAAACTTAGGGGTGCCTGTGTCTTGCTGATTTTTAGTTTTCCCGATTTATACACCCATGAGTGGAAGTGCCCTATGCTCTCTAAGCTGAGTTTTTTAGATGTTTCAGGACACACCGTACACTTCTCCAGAGTGGCTGTTGGCAATTTACATCCCGCCCATCAGCGTAGCAAGGCTCCCGTTTCTCCATGGTCTGTCCTGCATTTCTGGTTTTGACACTTTTTCAGCATGGCCCTTTTGACCGATGGGACGCGAGACTTCTTTGTAGCGCTGATTTCCCTTTCCAGGTTGCTTGGTTGGCCAAAAAGGGCGTATGCGTTTTTTCCTGAATATATTCAGGAAAAAACGCATACGCCCTTTTTGGTCAAGGGCATCATTGTCGAGGTTTTGCCGCTTTTCCTGTGCTTTAAAGGCGATTTGAATCTCCCTCCTGAAATCTGTTTCCTGCAATTCTGCCTTGCTTTCAAATCCTCTTCGTTGCCTTCCCTCAATATATTTGTGGACGAGAGTGATCATTTATAAGTCTGCAGGTTTGTGAATTGCAGTGCCCCTGAGCTCCATTTTTCAACTCGCTTTCTTGGGAGCTGGCCGCAAAAGCTCAGTATTGCTCCAGGCCCTATTCTGGTCCCGGGCGGCAGGCTGAGCCTGTGCTTAATTCTTCTTCCTGATGGGAAAATAGAGTTACCTGTGCCTGTCCCAACACCTAGAGCTAGTCTCTCATTGGTTCCCCCTCTTCCCGTTCATCCTCAGGACAAATTGCAACCTGTACGGAACAGGAGGTTAAAGGTGCTGATTCTCCAAGGAGGGAGATTGCTAGTAAAGCGGCTGGAATGGCGAACCCGAGCACAAGGACATGAGAAATGAGGTGTGTTTTGAAACCTTTCCCGATCACACGGTGTACCATCTTCTGGGTTTCTCATGCATGTTTTCGATGCAGGAAGACGCCCTTGAACCTGGAGATTTGGGACCCATGCGATGGGTACCACGCAGTATTACTGTAAAGGGTCTGCGTTTGCTCACCCGACCTCACCAAACCTCTCAGCCCCAAGAGTGTCCACCCTTATGTCTCAATCAGCTGTGGGTCTAGATATGGTCAATCCAGGTGGCATCACCGCCCCTGAACGAATTTTGTAAGAATTTCTCTCACTTTCACTGTCTTTGTTTCACAGGTTTGTAAAAGTAATTGATTTTTATAATGGGGTTTAGCTGCTTTTCACTGCTGTGTTTATGTCACTTTACACCCACTTGACTCACTTACAGAGAGATATCAATACATAGGTTTTAAGATTCTTACTAGTCAGATATATTCTTGGGCCGTGAATAGGGAGTGTTGAGTCCAATTCACTGAGGAAGGAGTAGGTCTTGTCTATTACATATTGGGTTTATGCAACAGTATCTGAGCTAATTTGAAACCCTTGTTTTATGCATCACCCTACCTCACCTTTTCCGTTAAGCAGCCATAGTGTGTTTCTGAAAGTGTGACTCTGTTCTGTTTTGTAATTCAGTTCAAGGGTGGCGGTTTTTGCATTCCCTCTATAAGTGATATCTTATGATAAGGGTCTTTTTCTGTGTGATTTATTTCACTTAGAATCGTCGTACCTAAATCCACTCATCATGCTGCTACTAGCCTTATGACGTTGATTTCATGGCTGAGTGATATTGCATTGTACATAAGGACCACAACTTCTTTATCCATTTTTCTCTTTCCTGGGATATTTAAGGTGTAACGAAGTGGAGGTTCTTGTCAACAGAGCAGCCCTAAACGTTGGGGTGCCTGTGTCTTGCTGATTTTTAGTTTTCCCAATTTATACACCCATGAGTGGAAGTGCCCTATGCTCTCTAAGCTGAGTTTTTTAGATGTTTCCGGACACACCGTACACTTCTCCAGAGTGGCTGTTGGCAATTTACATCCCACCCATCAGCGTAGCAAGGCTCCCGTTTCTCCATGGTCTGTCCTGCATTTCTGGTTTTGACACTTTTTCAGCATGGCCCTTTTGACCGATGGGACGCGAGACTTCTTTGTAGCGCTGATTTGCCTTTCCAGGTTGCTTGGTTGGCCAAAAAGGGCGTATGCGTTTTTTCCTGAATATATTCAGGAAAAAACGCATACGCCCTTTTTGGCCAAGGGCATCATTGTCGAGGTTTTGCCGCTTTTCCTGTGCTTTAAAGGCGATTCGAATCTCCCTCCTGAAATCTGTTTCCTGCAATTCTGCCTTGCTTTCAAATCCTCTTCGTTGCCTTCCCTCAATATATTTGTGGACGAGAGTGATCATTTATAAGTCTGCAGGTTTGTGAATTGCAGTGCCCCTGAGCTCCATTTTTCAACTCGCTTTCTTGTGATCTGGCCGCAAAAGGGCAGAATTGCTTCAGGCCCTATTCTGGTCCCGGGCGGCAGGCTGAGCCTGTGCTTAATTCTTCTCCCTGATGGGAAAATAGAGTTACCTGTGCCTGTCCCAACACCTAGAGCTAGTCTCTCATTGGTTCCCCCTCTTCCCGTTAATCCTCAGGACAAATTGCAAACTGTACGGAACGGGAGGTTAAAGGTGCTGATTCTCCAAGGAGGGAGATTGCTAGTAAAGTGGCTGGAATGGCGAACCCGAGCACAAGGACATGAGAAATGAGGTGCGTTTTAGAAACCTTTCCCGATCACACGGTGTAGCGTCTTCTGGGTTTCTCATGCATGTTTTCGATGTAGGATGATGCCCTTGAACCTGGAGATTTGGGAACCATGGGATGGGTACCACGCAGTATTACTTTAAAGGGTCTGCGTTTGCTCACCCAACCTCACCAAACCTCTCAGCCCCAAGAGTGTCCACCCTTATGTCTCAATCAGCGGTGGGTCTAGATATGGTCAATCCAGGTGGCATCACAGCCCCTGAAAGAATTTCGTAAGAATTTCTCTCTCTTTCACTGTCTTTGTTTCACAGGTTTGTAAAAGTAAATGATTTTTATAATGGGGTTTAACTGCTTTTCACTGCTGTGTTTATGTCACTTTACACCCACTTGACTCACTTACAGAGAGATATCAATACATAGGTTTTAAGATTCTTACTAGTCAGATATATTCTTGGGCCGTGAATAGGGAGTGTTGAGTCCAATTCACTGAGCAAGGAGTAGGTCTTGTCTATTACATATTGGGTTTATACAACAGTATCTGAGCTAATTTGAAACCCTTGTTTTATGCATCACCCCACCTCACCTTTCCCGTTAAGCAGCCATAGTGTGTTTCTGAAAGTGTGACTCTGTTCTGTTTTGTAATTCAGTTCAAGGGTAGCGGTTTTTGCATTCCCTCTATAAGTGATATCTTATGATAAGTGTCTTTTTCTGTGTGACTTATTTCACTTAGAATCGTCGTACCTAAATCCACTCATCATGCTGCTACTAGCCTTATGACGTTGATTTCATGGCTGAGTGATATTGCATTGTACATAAGGACCACAACTTCTTTATCCATTTTTCTCTTTCCTGGGATATTTAAGGTGTAACGAAGTGGAGGTTCTCGTCAACAGAGCAGCCCTAAACTTAGGGGTGCCTGTGTCTTGCTGATTTTTAGTTTTCCCAATTTATACACCCATGAGTGGAAGTGCCCTATGCTCTCTAAGCTGAGTTTTTTAGATGTTTCAGGACACACCGTACACTTCTCCAGAGTGGCTGTTGGCAATTTACATCCCGCCCATCAGCGTAGCAAGGCTCCCGTTTCTCCATGGTCTGTCCTGCATTTCTGGTTTTGACACTTTTTCAGCATGGCCCTTTTTTTTTGTTGTTGTTTTGTTTTTTTTTTTTTTTTATGGAACTCTTTTCTTTTTCTTTTTTTTTTTCACACACACACACTGTATTTTATTTTTACAAGAGATAAATAGACTGACACCAAGCATTGTACATGGATGACCACAACAAAAGCAACAATGATTGCAATTACCAAACATGAAACACACTCATACTATGTCATAATATTGACATTCAGTCCAGTAATCCTCCACTGTAACAGCTCCTTTACTTTGCAGTGAAAATTGATTTGTATATCCTTTGCCTCTGAGTCCTTGTGGGATTTTTTTTTTTAATTCAGACAGAAAGTCACAAAAATTATACTCATCCTCATCAGTTCACTCAGTCCCATGTAATTAATTGTTTTTTTTCATCTTGATCTTTTGTTAGCACTTTTATGAGTTCATCAGTTTTTCATCAGAGTTCTGAATGCTTATTCATTCAGTTCAGCAGTACAGTCAGTTACCAGAAACCTGTACTTGTCAGAGTCTTTTCCATGAATTTCTTGAAGATGAAACCCTTTTATAGGAACATATTTGCAAAATCATCAGAGTACACCCAGAACTGTCTGTAAATGACAAAAGACTTAAAAATGACCACGGTAAAAGATTTGATGAAAGTTCATAATAATGCAGTTGACAAGAAAATTAGTTATTTCTGAGATATACATTTTAAAGTAATAACTAGGATTATTACTTATAACATTATACCAGAACATATAAGATTTTTAGAAATTTCATGTAATGTCTGAAACATTTATATTAACATATTTCCATACATATTTCCATACAAATACAAATATAAGATTTTTAGAAATTTCATGTAATGTCTGAAACCTTTATATTAACATATTTCCATACATATTTCCATACAAATACAAATATAAGATTTTTAGGAATTTCATGTAATGTCTGAAACATTTATATTAACATATTTCCATACAAATAACCCAATGAAAGTTTAGTATTAGTTGTTTTGTTTGTTTTGTTATACTGCAGGTTCTTATTAGGCATCAATTTTATACATATCAGTGTATACATGTCAATCCCAATCGCCCAATTCAGCACACCACCATCCCCACCTCACCGCAGTTTTCCCCCCTTGGTGTCCATATGTCCATTCTCTACATCTGTGTCTCAACTTCTGCCCTGCAAACTGGCTCATCTGTATCATTTTTCTAGGTTCCACATACATGCATTAATATATGATATTTGTTTTTCTCTTTCTGACTTACTTCACTCTGTATGACAGTCTCTAGATCCATCCACGTCTCAACAAATGACTCAATTTCGTTCCTTTTTATGGCTGAGTAATATTCCATTGTATATATGTACCACATCTTCTTTATCCATTCGTCTGTTGATGGGCATTTAGGTTGCTTCCATGACCTGGCTATTGTAAACAGTGCTGCAATGAACATTCGGGTGCATGTGTCTTTTTGAATTACGGTTTTCTCTGGGTATATGCCCAGTAGTGGGATTGCTGGGTCATATGGTAATTCTATTTTTAGTTTTTTAAGGAACCTCCATATTGTTCTCCAGAGTGGCTGTGTCAATTTACATTCCCACCAACAGTGCAAGAGGGTTCCCTTTTCTCCACACCCTCTCCAGCATTTGTTGTTTGTAGATTTTCTGATGATCCCCATTCTAACAGGAGTGAGGTGATACCTCATTGTAGTTTTGATTTGCATTTCTCTAATAATTAGTGATGTTGAGCAGCTTTTCATGTGCTTCGTGGCCGTCTGTATGTCTTCTTTGGAGAAATGTCTATTTAGGTCTTCTGCCCATTTTTGGATTGGGGTGTTTGTTTCTTTGATATTGAGCTGAATGAGCTGTTTATATATTTTGGAGATTAATCCTTTGTCCGTTGATTCATTTGCAAATATTTTCTCCCATTCTGAGGGTTGTCTTTTCGTCTTGTTTATGGTTTCCTTTGCTGTGCAAAAGCTTTGAAGTTTCATTAGGTCCCACTTGTTTATTTTTGTTTTTATTTCCATTACTCTAGGAGGTGGATCAAAAAAGATCTTGCTGTGATTTATGTCAAAGAGTGTTCTTCCTATGTTTTCCTCTAAGAGTTTTATAGTGTCCAGTCTTATATTTAGGTCTCTAATCCATTTTGAGTTTATTTTTGTGTATGGTGTTAGGGAGTATTCTAATTTCATTCTTTTACATGTAGCTGTCCAGTTTTCCCAGCACCACTTATTGAAGAGACTGTCTTTTCTCCATTGTATATCTTTGCCTCCTTTGTCATAGATTAGTTGACCATAGGTGCGTGGGTTAATCTCTGGGCTTTCTATCTTGTTCCATTGATCTATGTTTCTGTTTTTGTGCCAGTACCATATTGTCTTGATTACTGTAGCTTTGTAGTATAGTCTGAAGTCAGGGAGTCTGATTCCTCCAGCTCCATTTTTTTGCCTCAAGACTGCTTTGGCTATTCGGGGTCTTTTGTGTCTCCATACAAATTTTAAGATGATTTGTTCTAGCTCCGTAAAAAATGCCATTGGTAATTTGATAGGGATTGCATTGAATCTGTAGATTGCTTTGGGTAGTATACTCATTTTCACAATGTTGATTCTTCCAATCCAAGAACATGGTATATCTCTCCATCTGTTGGTATCATCTTTAATTTCCTTCATCAGTGTCTTATAGTTTTCTGCATACAGGTCTTTTGTCTCCCTAGGTAGGTTTATTCCTAGGTATTTTATTATTTTTGTTGCAATGGTAAATGGGAGTGTTTCCATAATTTCTCTTTCAGATTTTTCATCATTAGTGTATAGGAATGCAAGAGTTTTCTGTGCATTAATTTTGTATCCTGCAACTTTACCATATTCATTAATTAGCTCTAGCAGTTTTCTGGTGGCAGTTTTAGGATTCTCTATGTATAGTATCATGTCATCCGCAAACAGTGACAGTTTTACTTCCTCTTTTCCAATTTGTATTCCTTTTATTTCTTTTTCTTCTCTGATTGCCGTGGCTAGGACTTCCAGAACTATGTTGAATAATAGTGGTGAGAGTGGACATCCTTGTCTCGTTCCTGATCTTAGAGGAAATGCTTTCAGTTTTTCACCATTGAGAATGATGTTTGCTGTGGGTTTGTCATATATGGCCTTTATTATGTTGAGGTAGGTTCCCTCTATGCCCACTTTCTGGAGAGTTTTTATCATAAATGGGTGTTGAATTTTGTCAAAAGCTTTTTCTGCATCTATTGAGATGATCATATGGTTTTTCTTCTTCAATTTGTTAATATGGTGTATCACATTGATTGATTTGCGTATATTGAAGAATCCTTGCATCCCTGGGATAAATCCCACTTGATCGTGGTGTATGATCCTTTTAATGTGTTGTTGGATTCTGTTTGCTAGTATTTTGTTGAGGATTTTTGCATCTATATTCATCAGTGATATTGGTCTGTAATTTTCTTTTTTTGTAGTGTCTTTGTCTGGTTTTGGTATCAGGGTGATGGTGGCCTCATAGAATGAGTTTGGGAGTGTTCCTTCCTCTGCAATTTTTTGGAAGAGTTTGAGAAGGATGGGTGTTAGCTCTTCTCTAAATGTTTGATAGAATTCACCTGTGAAGCCATCTGGTCCTGGACTTTTGTTTGTTGGAAGATTTTTAATCACAGTTTCAATTTCATTACTTGTGATTGGTCTGTTCATATTTTCTGTTTCTTCCTGATTCAGTCTTGGAAGGTTATACCTTTCTAAGAATTTGTCCATTTCTTCCAGGTTGTCCATTTTATTGGCATAAAGTTGCTTATAGTAGTCTCTTAGGATGTTTTGTATTTCTGCAGTGTCTGTTGTAACTTCTCCTTTTTCATTTCTGATTTTATTGATTTGAGTCCTCTCCCTCTTTTTCTTGATGAGTCTGGCTAATGGCTTATCAATTTTGTTTATCTTCTCAAAGAACCAACTTTTAGTTTTATTGATCTTTGCTATTGTTTTCTTTGTTTCTATCTCATTTATTTCTGCTCTGATCTTTATGATTTCTTTCCTTCTGCTAACTTTGGGTTTTGTTTGTTCTTCTTTCTCTAGTTTCTTTAGGTGTAAGGTTAGATTGTTTACTTGAGATTTTTCTTGTTTCTTTAGGTAGGCTTGTATAGCTATAAACTTCCCTCTTAGAACCGCTTTTGCTGCATCCCATAGGTTTTGGGTCGTCGTGTTTTCATTGTCATTTGTCTCTAGGTATTTTTTTATTTCCTCTTTGATTTCTTCAGTGATCTTTTGGTTATCTAGTAACGTATTGTTTAGCCTCCATGTGTTTGTCTTTTTTACGTTTTTTCCCCTGTAATTCATTTCTAATCTCATAGCATTGTGGTCAGAAAAGATGCTTGGTATGATTTCAATTTTCTTAAATTTACTGAGGCTTGATTTGTGACCCAAGATGTGATCTATCCTGGAGAATGTTCCGTGCGCACTTGAGAAGAACGTGTAATCTGCTGTTTTTGGATGGAATGTCCTATATATATCAATTAAATCTATCTGGTCTATTGTGTCATTTAAAGCTTCTGTTTCCTTATTTATTTTCATTTTGGATGATCTGTCCATTGGTGTAAGTGAAGTGTTAAAGTCCCCCACTATTATTGTGTTACTGTCGATTTCCTCTTTTATAGCTGTTAGCAGTTGCCTTATGTATTGAGGTGCTCCTATGTTGGGTGCATATATATTTATAATTGTTATATCTTCTTCTTGGATTGATCCCTGGATCATTATGTAGTGTCCTTCCTTGTCTCTTGTAACATTCTTTATTTTAAAGTCTATTTTATCTGATATGAGTATAGCTACTCCAGCTTTCTTTTGATTTCCATTTGCATGGAATATCTTTTCCCATCCCCTAACTTTCAGTCTGTATGTGTCCCTAGGTCTAAAGTGGGTCTCTTGTAGACAGCATATATATGGGTCCTGTTTTTGTATCCATTCAGCCAGTCTATGTCTTTTGGTTGGGGCGTTTAATCCATTCACGTTTAAGGTAATTATCGATATGTATGTTCCTATGACCATTTTCTTAATTGTTTTGGGTTTGTTTTTGTAGGTCCTTTTCTTCTCTTGTGTTTCCCACTTAGAGAAGTTCCTTTAGCATTTGTTGTAGAGCTGGTTTAGTGGTGCTGAATTCTCTTAGCTTTTGCTTGTCTGTAAAGCTTTTGACTTCTCCATCAAATCTAAATGAGATCCTTGCCGGGTAGAGTAATCTTGGTTGTAGGTTCTTCCCTTTCATCACTTTAAGTATATCATGCCACTCCCTTCTGGCTTGCAGAGTTTCTGCTGAGAAATCAGCTGTTAACCTTATGGGAGTTCCCTTGTATGTTATTTGTCGTTTTTCCCTTGCTGCTTTCAATAATTTTTCTTTGTCTTTAATTTTTGCCACTTTGATTACTATGTGTCTCGGCGTGTTTCTCCTTGGGTTTATTCTGTATGGGACTCTCTGCGCTTCCTGGACTTGGGTGGCTATCTCCTTTCCCATGTTAGGGAAGTTTTCAACTATAACCTCTTCAAATATTTTCTCTGGTCCTTTCTCTCTCTCTTCTCCTTCTGGGACCCCTATAATGCGAATGTTGTTGCGTTTAATGTTGTCCCAGAGGTCTCTTAGGCTGTCTTCATTTCTTTTCATTCTTTTTTCTTTAGTCTGTTCCGCAGCAGTGAATTCCACCATTCTGTCTTCCAGGTCACTTATCCGTTCTTCTGCCTCAGTTATTCTGCTATTGATTCCTTCTAGTGTAGTTTTCATTTCAGTTATTGTATTGGTCATCTCTGTTTGCTTGTTCTTTAATTCTTCTAGGTCTTTGTTAATCATTTCTTGCATCTTCTCAATCTTTGCCTCCATTCTTATTCCGAGGTCCTGGATCATCTTCACTATCATTATTCTGAATTCTTTCTCTGGAAGGTTGCCTATCTCCACTTCATTTAGTTGTTTTTCTGGGGTTTTTTCTTGTTCCTTCATCTGGTATATAGCCCTCTGCCTTTTCATCTTCTCTATCTTTCTGTAACTGTGGTTTTTGGTCCGCAGGCTGCAGGATTATAGTTTTTCTTGCTTCTGCTCTCTGCCCTCTGGTGGTTGAGGCTATCTAAGAGGCTTGATGGTAGGCTCTGGTGGTGGGTAGAGCTGACTGTTGCTGTGGCGGTCAGAGCTCAGTAAAACAGCATGGCCCTTTTGACCGATGGGAAGCAAGACTTCTTTGTAGCGCTGATTTGCCTTTCCAGGTTGCTTGGTTGGCCAAAAAGGGCGTATGCGTTTTTTCCTGAATATATGCAGGAAAAAACGCATACGCCCTTTTTGGCCAAGGGCATCATTGTCGAGGTTTTGCCGCTTTTCCTGTGCTTTAAAGGTGATTCGTATCTCCCTCCTGAAATCTGTTTCCTGCAATTCTGCCTTGCTTTCAAATCCTCTTCGTTGCCTTCCCTCAATATATTTGTGGACGAGAGTGATCATTTATAAGTCTGCAGGTTTGTGAATTGCAGTGCCCCTGAGTTCCATTTTTCAACTCGCTTTCTTGGGAGCTGGCCGCAAAAGCGCAGGATTGCTTCAGGCCCTATTCTGGTCCCGGGCGGCAGGCTGAGCCTGTGCTTAATTCTTCTTCCTGATGGGAAAATAGAGTTACCTGTGCCTGTCCCAAGACCTAGAGCTAGCCTCTCATTGGTTCCCCCTCTTCCCGTTCATCCTCAGGACAAATTGCAAACTGTACGGAACGGGAGGTTAAAGGTGCTGATTCTCCAAGGAGGGAGATTTCTAGTAAAGCGGCTGGAATGGCGAACCCGAGCACAAGGACATGAGAAATGAGGTGCGTTTTAGAAACCTTTCCCGATCACACGGTGTACCATCTTCTGGGTTTCTCATGCATGTTTTCGGTGTAGGAAGAGGCCCTTGAACCTGGAGATTTGGGAGCCATGGGATGGGTACCACGCAGTATTACTTTAAAGGGTCTGCGTTTGCTCACCCGACCTCACCAAACCTCTCAGCCCCAAGAGTGTCCACCCTTATGTCTCAATCAGCTGTGGGTCTACATATGGTCAATCCAGGTGGCATCACAGCCCCTGAACGAATTTTGTAAGAATTTCTCTCTTTTTCACTGTCTTTGTTTCACAGGTTTGTAAAAGTAATTGATTTTTATAATGGGGTTTATTTGCTTTTCACTGCTGTGTTTATGTCACTTTACACCCACTTGACTCACTTACAGAGAGATATCAATACATAGGTTTTAAGATTCTTGCTAGTCAGATATATTCTTGGGCGGTGAATAGGGGGTGTTGAGTCCAATTCACTGAGCAAGGAGTAGGTCTTGTCTATTACATATTGGGTTTATGGAACGGTATCTGAGGTAATTTGATACCCTTGTTTTATGCATCACCCCACCTCACCTTTCCCGTTAAGCAGCCATAGTGTGTTTTCTAAACGTGTGACTATGTTCTGTTTTGTAATTCAGTTCAAGGGTAGCGGTTTTTACATACCCTCTATAAGTGATATCTTATGATAAGTGTCTTTTTCTGTGTGACTTATTTCACTTAGAATCGTCATACCTAAATCCACTCATCATGCTGCTACTAGCCTTATGACGTTGATTTCATGGCTGAGTGATATTTCATTGTACATAAGGACCACCACTTCTTTATCCATTTTTTTCTTTCCTGGGATATTTAAGGTGTAACGAAGTGGAGGTTCTTGTCAACAGAGCAGCCCTAAACGTTGGGGTGCCTGTGTCTTGCTGATTTTAGTTTTCCAAATTTATACACCCATGAGAGGAAGTGCCCTATGCTCTCTAAGCTGAGTTTTTTAGATGTTTCAGGACACACCGTACACTTCTCCAGAGTGGCTGTTGGCAATTTACATCCCGCCCACCAGCGTAGCAAGGCTCCCGTTTCTCCATGGTCTGTCCTGCATTTCTGGTTTTGAAACTTTTTCAGCATGGCCCTTTTGACCGATGGGACGCGAGACTTCTTTGCAGCGCTGATTTCTCTTTCCAGGTTGCTTGGTTGGCCAAAAAGGGCGTATGCGTTTTTTCCTGAATATATTCAGGAAAAAACGCATACGCCCTTTTTGGTCAAGGGCATCATTGTCGAGGTTTTGCCACTTTTCCTGTGCTCTAAAGGCGATTCGAATCTCCCTCCTGAAATCTGTTTCCTGCAATTCTGCCTTGCTTTCAAATCCTCTTCGTTGCCTTCCCTCAATATATTTGTGGACGAGAGTGATCATTTATAAGTCTGCAGGTTTGTGAATTGCAGTGCCCCTGAGCTCCATTTTTCAACTCGCTTTCTTGGGAGCTGGCCGCAAAAGCGCAGGATTGCTTCAGGCCCTATTCTGGTCCCGGGCGGCAGGCTGAGCCTGTGCTTAATTCTTCTTCCTGATGGGAAAATAGAGTTACCTGTGACTGTCCCAACACCTAGAGCTAGTCTCTCATTGGTTCCCCCTCTTCCCGTTCATCCTCAGGACAACTTGCAACCTGTACGGAACAGGAGGTTAAAGGTGCTGATTCGCCAAGGAGGGAGATTGCTAGTAAAGCGGCTGGAATGGCGATCCCGAGCACAAGGACATGAGAAATGAGGTGCGTTTTAGAAACCTTTCCCGATCACACGGTGTACCATCTTCTGGGTTTCTCATGCATGTTTTCGATGTAGGAAGATGCCCTTGAACCTGGAGATTTGGGACCCATGCGATGGGTACCACGCAGTATTACTTTAAAGGGTCTGCGTTTGCTCACCCGACCTCACCAAACCTCTCAGCCCCAAGAGTGTCCACCCTTATGTCTCAATCAGCTGTGGGTCTAGATATGGTCAATCCAGGTGGCATCACAGCCCCTGAACGAATTTTGTAAGAATTTCTCTCTCTTTCACTGTCTTTGTTTCACGGGTTTGTAAAAGTAATTGATTTTTATAATGGGGTTTAGCTGCTTTTCACTGCTGTGTTTATGTCACTTTACACCCACTTGACTCACTTACAGAGAGATATCAATACATAGGTTTTAAGATTCTTACTAGTCAGATATATTCTTGGGCGGTGAATAGGGGGTGTTGAGTCCAATTCACTGAGCAAGGAGTAGGTCTTGTCTATTACATATTGGGTTTATGGAACGGTATCTGAGGTAATTTGATACCCTTGTTTTATGCATCACCCCACCTCACCTTTCCCGTTAAGCAGCCATAGTGTGTTTCTGAAAGTGTGACTTTGTTCTGTTTTGTAATTCAGTTCAAGGGTAGCGGTTTTTGCATTCCCTCTATAAGTGATATCTTATGATAAGTGTCTTTTTCTGTGTGACTTATTTCACTTAGAATCGTCGTACCTAAATCCACTCATCATGCTGCTACTAGCCTTATGACGTTGATTTCATGGCTGAGTGATATTGCATTGTACATAAGGAACACAACTTCTTTATCCATTTTTCTCTTTCCTGGGATATTTAAGGTGTAACGAAGTGGAGGTTCTTGTCAACAGAGCAGCCCTAAACGTTGGGGTGCCTGTGTCTTGCTGATTTTTACTTTTCCCAATTAATACACCCATGAGTGGAAGTGCCCTATGCTCTCTAAGCTGAGTTTTTTAGATGTTTCAGGACACACCGTACACTTCTCCAGAGTGGCTGTTGGCAATTTACATCCCGCCCATCAGCGTAGCAAGGCTCCCGTTTCTCCATGGTCTGTCCTGCATTTCTGGTTTTGACACTTTTTCAGCATGGCCCTTTTGACCGATGGGACGCGAGACTTCTTTGTAGCGCTGATTTGCCTTTCCAGGTTGCTTGGTTGGCCAAAAAGGGCGTATGCGTTTTTTCCTGAATATATTCAGGAAAAAACGCATACGCCCTTTTTGGCCAAGGGCATCATTGTCGAGGTTTTGCCGCTTTTCCTGTGCTTTAAAGGCGATTCGAATCTCCGTCCTGAAATCTGTTTCCTGCAATTCTGCCTTGCTTTCAAATCCTCTTCGTTGCCTTCCCTCAATATATTTGTGGACGAGAGTGATCATTTATAAGTCTGCAGGTTTGTGAATTGCAGTGCCCCTGAGCTCCATTTTTCAACTCGCTTTCTTGGGAGCTGGCCGCAAAAGCGCAGGATTGCTTCAGGCCCTATTCTGGCCCCGGGCGGCAGGCTGAGCCTGTGCTTAATTCTTCTTCCTGATGGGAAAATAGAGTTAACTGTTCCTGTCCCAACACCTAGAGTTAGTCTCTCATTGGTTCCCCCTCTTCCCGTTCATCCTCAGGACAAATTGCAACCTGTACGGAACAGGAGGTTAAAGGTGCTGATTCTCCAAGGAGGGAGATTGCTAGTAAAGTGGCTGGAATGGCGAACCCGAGCACAAGGACATGAGAAATGAGGTGCGTTTTAGAAACCTTTCCCGATCACACGGTGTACCATCTTCTGGGTTTCTCATGCATGTTTTCGATGTAGGAAGATGCCCTTGAACCTGGAGATTTGGGACCCATGGGATGGGTACCACGCAGTATTACTTTAAAGGGTCTGCGTTTGCTCACCCAACCTCACCAAACCTCTCAGCCCCAA
>NW_028124375.1:0-54000 GCF_965194825.1 Balaenoptera physalus | reverse complement strand
TTTGTAGACTTTTTGCTGATGGTCAGTCGACTGGTGTAAGTTGAAACCTTTTGTAGATTAGATTGCATGGGTCTAACACACCCTGAGGTTGAGCTTTTATTTTACTTTTTTTTTTAAAAGAGCGTGAGTAAAACATAACTCTTCATACTCTCTTCTTGAAACATCTGCCTGTTTTGAATTTTTTTGTCCATTCACTACTTCAGCACAATTTTTTAGGGCAGGTGTCCTTTACAGCCCTGAGTCCTTGTGAATGTTAAGTAACCATTAGCTGTGAGTTTAAAGCTGCTCTTGCAGGACACGGCCACAAGGTGGCAGCATTTCTTCTTTACCAAATTTGGTAACTGGGGAAACAGAGGCTTAATGGAAGTGGTGTTCTAGGTTGTAATTTAGAATGGAATGTGCTAGGAAAAAGCCCTTTAAGTTTATGTCTCATTACTTCTTGTTCATATTTATAATTTACTTTTTATTTTTTATCCCAGCAAATTTGATTACAATGGTTTGTTGGTTCTAGGTGTGCAAGATGTGGTTCTTTCACACATATACATGTATCTATTCTTCCTAGCATCCTTTTCCCATGTAGGTTATGCCACAAGGTTGAGTAGTCTTCTCCTGGTCTTCCGTACGTCTTTGGTGATTATATATTTCACATGGTTTGTATATCTCTGTTAACCCCAATATGGTAATGTATCCAATTATCATCCCTTTCTATTTGGTGAACCATAAGTTTTTTAAGGAATCTGTGATTGCCTTTCTCTGTGGAAATATCTTCATTGGTATCAATTTTTAAGTAACTCCTAAAAGTGATATAATAGGATATGTGTCTTTTGCTTTCTCACTTACTACAGGTGGCGTGATTACGTCTAGACTCATCTATGGTGCTGCAAATTGCATTGTTTCATTTTTTTCACTAGCGAATATCCCACTTGTACATGGAGGAGTTCTTCTTTGTCCACCCATCTGTTGGTGGACTTTTTGGTTACTTCCATATCTTGGCTATTGTAATACTGTGCAATGCAGATTTGCCTGCCTGTGTCTTTCCAATTCTCTCTTCTTGGATTATAAGTGGAGTGGGCCTGCTGGATCATATGGTAGCTCAATGTTTACCTTTTTAAGGCACTTCCATTCTGTTCTAGTTCGTGGCCCTTTCCAAGTTACGTCCCCCTTGAAGTTGAGGGTTTTCATTTCTCTACAACACCTTCAGCATTTATTGTTTGTAGTTTTCTTGCTGATGGTTATTCTGACAAGTGTGATCTGATACCTCTTTGTGGCTGAATTCGCACGTGCCTCATAATCCATTGAAATTGAGCTTGAAGGCATGTCCTTTTTATTTTTCAAGCTGTGATTACCCCTTAGTTCTTCAAAGTGTTCTCTTAAAGTATGTGTCACATTTTGAAATGTTTTGGCCATTACCTCCCTGAAGATATTTTGAGGGCAGGTTCCATTTACAGTTCTGCAGTACTTCTTCCTATGAAATGACCATTAGCACAGGCTTTAAAGCTGCTTTTGCAGGTAACTGCCAGAGGGCGGCAGCCTTTCTATGTTCCCCACCCTGGTAACTAGGGAAAAGCCCTTGCGGCCTGTGGTGTTTCTCGGTTATAAATTAGAGTGGAGTGTGCCCGGACCAACCCACAGAAGCTGATGTCTCCTTACTTTTGTTGGATTTTTAATTTTAATTTTTATTTTTTATTGGAGTAGTTTTCCACTGTGTACGTGGACCACTTCTACTTTGTGCATTCCTCGGTGGATGGACATTTTCATTGCTTCCAAGTGTTGGCTATGGTAAATATTGTTGGAGTGCAGGATTGCCAGCCTGTGACTTTTTGATTCTCATTTTCTCAGGTGATAGGCCCAGCAGTGGTTGTGATTGACTGACTGGTAGCACCGTTTTTCCCTTTTCAAAGCACCTTCTTTGTGGTTTCATTAGTGGCACTTACCACGTCCCCCTTAAAATCGAGGGTACACATTTCTCCACAATCGCTTCAGTATTTATTGTTTGCAGCATTTATGCTAATGGCCCTGCTGGCTGCTGTGAGCTGATAGGGTTTGGTAATTTGGGTTTGCATGGCTTTGAAAATTCGTAAAACTCATCATTTTTCACCGCCGTTTTCTTTTCTGTTAAAAAAAGGAAACAATTGGGAGTACAATATAACTCTTGAAATTGTCTTCTTGGAAGGTTGCCCTCTTTTGAATTTTTTGGGCGATTTTCCACCTGAGACTTTTTTTAGAGAGCAGGTGTCATTTACCGAACTGCAAGTTTTGTGAATATTTAGTGACCTTTAGCAATGGTTTTAAAGCTCCTGTTGTGGGAAGTGACCTGAAGCAGGCAGCATTTCTCCATTCCCAAATCTGGGTAGTAGGGCAGCAGAGCCTTTCTGGAAGTCGTGTTCCTAGGTTGTAAATTACATTGGAATGTGCATGGAGAAAGCCCCATAAGTTTATGTCTCATTATTTCTTCTTGGTTTTAAATTTTTTTTTTAATTGGGGTAAAGCTTAGAATATCGTTTGTCCTAGGTGTACACAATCTGGTTCATTTGTACATTATATATATCTATTCAACTACAGATCCTCTTCCCATGTAAAATGGTACAGAAGGTTCCGCAGACTTCCCTTGTTATATGGTCGGTCTTTTTGAGATACATAGATAATATGTGTTTGTATACATATAGTAACACTAATCTTAATTTATTCATTCCCCCCACCTTTCGTTTTAGATGAGCATAGTTTGTTTTCTAAATCTGTGAGTGTCTTTCTCTGTGCAAATATGTTCATTTGTGTCAGTTATTAGATAACGCCTATAAGTGATATCATAGAATACAGGTCTGTTGCTTTCCAACTTACCTCATCTTTCATGATTCTCTGCAGACTCATTTGTGGTGCCTCAAAGAGCAATGGTTCGTTGTTTTCCATGACTAATATTCCATTGTGTACATGGAGCACTTCTTCTTTATCCATTCACCTGTTGTTGGACATTTTGATTGCTTCACTGTCTTGGCTATTGTGAATAAGGCTGCACTGCAGCTTTTGCGGCCTGTGTCTTCTGGATTCTTGTCTTCTCAGGTGAGAGGTCCATTGGTGCGCCTGCTGGATTGAATGGTACCTCCATTTTTACTTTTAAACACAGCTCCTTTCTTTTCTCATTATTGGCTGTTACCCCTTTACGTCTCACCAGCAGGTAGAGGGTACACAGTTCTCTAAAACCCCTTCAGCACTTATTGTTTGTAGACTTTTTGCTGATGGTCAGTCGACTGGTGTAAGTTGAAACCTTTTGTAGATTAGATTGCATGGGTCTAACACATCCTGAGGTTGAGCTTTTATCCATTTTCCTTTTCTTTTTAAAGAGCGTGAGTAAAACATAACTCTTCATACTCTCTCCTTGAAACATCTGCCTGTTTTGAATTTTTTTGTCCATTCACTACTTCAGCACAATTTTTTAGGGCAGGTGTCCTTTACAGCCCTGAGTCCTTGTGAATGTTAAGTAACCATTAGCTGTGAGTTTAAAGCTGCTCTTGCAGGACACTGCCACAAGGTGGCAGCATTTCTTCTTTACCAAATTTGGTAACTGGGGAAACAGAGGCTTAATGGAAGTCGTGTTCTAGGTTGTAAATTAGAATGGAATGTGCCAGGAAAAAGCCCTTTAAGTTTATGTCTCATTACTTCTTGTTCATATTTATAATTTACTTTTTATTTTTTATCCCAGCAAATTTGATTACAATTGTTTGTTGGTTCTAGATGTGCAAGATGTGGTTCTTTCACACATATACATGTATCCATTCTTCCTAGCATCCTTTTCCCATGTAGGTTAGGACACAAGGTTGAGTAGTCTTCTCCTGGTCTTCCGTACGTCTTTGGTGATTATATATTTCACATGGTTTGTATATCTCTGTTAACCCCAATATGGTAATGTATCCAATTATCATCCCTTTCTATTTGGTGAACCATAAGTTTTTTAATGAATCTGTGATTGCCTTTCTCTGTGGAAATATCTTCATTGGTATCAATTTTTAAGTAACTCCTAAAAGTGATATAATAGGATATGTGTCTTTTGCTTTCTCACTTACTACAGGTGGCGTGATTACGTCTAGACGCATCTATGGTGCTGCAAATGGCATTGTTTCATTTTTTTCACTAGCGAATATCCCACTTGTACATGGAGGAGTTCTTCTTTGTCCACCCATCTGTTGGTGGACTTTTTGGTTACTTCCATATCTTGGCTATTGTAATACTGTGCAATGTAGATTTTCTTGCCTGTGTCTTTCCAATTCTCTCTTCTTAGATTATAAGTGGAGTGGGCCTGCTGGATCATATGGTAGCTCAATGTTTACCTTTTTAAGGCACTTCCATTCTGTTCTAGTTCGTGGCCCTTTCCAAGTTACGTCCCCCTTGAAGTTGAGGGTTTGCATTTCCCTACAACACCTTCAGCATTTATTGTTTGTAGTTTTCTTGCTGATGGTTATTCTGACAAGTGTGATCTGATACCTCTTTGTGGCTGAATTCGCACGTGCCTCATAATCCATTGAAATTGAGCTTGAAGGCATGTCCTTTTTATTTTTCAAGCTGTGATTACCCCTTAGTTCTTCAAAGTGTTCTCTTAAAGTATGTGTCACATTTTGAAATGTTTTGGCCATTACCTCCCTGAAGATATTTTGAGGGCAGGTTTCATTTACAGTTCTGCAGTACTTCTTCCTATGAAATGACCATTAGCACAGGCTTTAAAGCTGCTTTTGCAGGTAACTGCCAGAGGGCGGCAGCCTTTCTATGTTCCCCACCCTGGTAACTAGGGAAAAGCCCTTGCGGTCTGTGGTGTTTCTCGGTTATAAATTAGAGTGGAGTGTGCCCGGACCAACCCACAGAAGCTGATGTCTCCTTACTTTTGTTGGATTTTTAATTTTAATTTTTATTTTTTATTGGAGTAGTTTTCCACTGTGTACGTGGACCACTTCTACTTTGTGCATTCCTCGGTGGATGGACATTTTCATTGCTTCCAACTGTTGGCTATGGTAAATATTGTTGGAGTGCAGGATTGCCAGCCTGTGACTTTTTGATTCTCATTTTCTCAGGTGATAGGCCCAGCAGTGGTTGTGATTGACTGACTGGTAGCACCGTTTTTCCCTTTTCAAAGCACCTTCTTTGTGTTTTCATTAGTGGCACTTACCACGTCCCCCTTAAAATCGAGGGTACACATTTCTCCACAATCGCTTCAGTATTTATTGTTTGCAGCATTTATGCTAATGGCCCTGCTGGCTGCTGTGAGCTGATAGGGTTTTGTAATTTGGGTTTGCATGGCTTTGAAAATTCGTAAAACTCATCATTTTTCACCGCCGTTTTCTTTTCTGTTAAAAAAAGGAAACAATTGGGAGTACAATATAACTCTTGAAATTGTCTTCTTGGAAGGTTGCCCTCTTTTGAATTTTTTGGGCGATTTTCCACCTGAGACTTTTTTTAGAGAGCAGGTGTCATTTACCGAACTGCAAGTTTTGTGAATATTTAGTGACCTTTAGCAATGGCTTTAAAGCTCCTGTTGTGGGAAGTGACCTGAAGCAGGCAGCATTTCTCCATTCCCAAATCTGGGTAGTAGGGCAGCAGAGCCTTTCTGGAAGTCGTGTTCCTAGGTTGTAAATTACATTGGAATGTGCATGGAGAAAGCCCCATAAGTTTATGTCTCATTATTTCTTCTTGGTTTTAAATTTTCTTTTTAATTGGGGTAAAGCTTAGAATATTGTTTGTCCTAGGTGTACACAATCTGGTTCATTTGTACATTATATATATCTATTCAACTACAGAACCTCTTCCCATGTAAAATGGTACAGAAGGTTCCGCAGACTTCCCTTGCTATATGGTCGGTCTTTTTGAGATATATAGATAATATGTGTTTGTATACATATAGTAACACTAATCTTAATTTATTCATTCCCCCCACCTTTCGTTGTAGATGAGCATAGTTTGTTTTCTAAATCTGTGAGTGTCTTTCTCTGTGCAAATATGTTCATTTGTGTCAGTTATTAGATAACGCCTATAAGTGATGTCATAGAATACAGGTCTGTTGCTTTCCAACTTACCTCATCTTTCATGATTCTCTGCAGACTCATTTGTGGTGCCTCAAAGAGCAATGGTTCGTTGTTTTCCATGACTAATATTCCATTGTGTACATGGAGCACTTCTTCTTTATCCATTCACCTGTTGTTGGACATTTTGATTGCTTCACTGTCTTGGCTATTGTGAATAAGGCTGCACTGCAGCTTTTGCGGCCTGTGTCTTCTGGATTCTTGTCTTCTCAGGTGAGAGGTCCATTGGTGCGCCTGCTGGATTGAATGGTACCTCCATTTTTACTTTTAAACACAGCTCCTTTCTTTTCTCATTATTGGCTGTTACCCCTTTACGTCTCACCAGCAGGTAGAGGGTACACAGTTCTCTAAAACCCCTTCAGCACTTATTGTTTGTAGACTTTTTGCTGATGGTCAGTCGACTGGTGTAAGTTGAAACCTTTTGTAGATTAGATTGCATGGGTCTAACACACCCTGAGGTTGAGCTTTTATCCATTTTCCTTTTTTTTTAAAAGAGCGTGAGTAAAACATAACTCTTCATACTCTCTTCTTGAAACATCTGCCTGTTTTGAATTTTTTTGTCCATTCACTACTTCAGCACAATTTTTTAGGGCAGGTGTCCTTTACAGCCCTGAGTCCTTGTGAATGTTAAGTAACCATTAGCTGTGAGTTTAAAGCTGCTCTTGCAGGACACGGCCACAAGGTGGCAGCATTTTTCTTTACCAAATTTGGTAACTGGGGAAACAGAGGCTTAATGGAAGTGGTGTTCTAGGTTGTAAATTAGAATGGAATGTGCCAGGAAAAAGCCCTTTAAGTTTATGTCTCATTACTTCTTGTTCATATTTATAATTTACTTTTTATTTTTTATCCCAGCAAATTTGATTACAATGGTTTGTTGGTTCTAGGTGTGCAAGATGTGGTTCTTTCACACATATACATGTATCTATTCTTCCTAGCATCCTTTTCCCATGTAGGTTATGCCACAAGGTTGAGTAGTCTTCTCCTGGTCTTCCGTACGTCTTTGGTGATTATATATTTCACATGGTTTGTATATCTCTGTTAACCCCAATATGGAAATGTATCCAATTATCATCCCTTTCTATTTGGTGAACCATAAGTTTTTTAATGAATCTGTGATTGCCTTTCTCTGTGGAAATATCTTCATTGGTATCAATTTTTAAGTAACTCCTAAAAGTGATATAATAGGATATGTGTCTTTTGCTTTCTCACTTACTACAGGTGGCGTGATTACGTCTAGACTCATCTATGGTGCTGCAAATGGCATTGTTTCATTTTTTTCACTAGCGAATATCCCACTTGTACATGGAGGAGTTCTTCTTTGTCCACCCATCTGTTGGTGGACTTTTTGGTTACTTCCATATCTTGGCTATTGTAATACTGTGCAATGCAGATTTGCCTGCCTGTGTCTTTCCAATTCTCTCTTCTTAGATTATAAGTGGAGTGGGCCTGCTGGATCATATGGTAGCTCAATGTTTACCTTTTTAAGGCACTTCCATTCTGTTCTAGTTTGTGGCCCTTTCCAAGTTACGTCCCCCTTGAAGTTGAGGGTTTGCATTTCTCTACAACACCTTCAGCATTTATTGTTTGTAGTTTTCTTGCTGATGGTTATTCTGACAAGTGTGATCTGATACCTCTTTGTGGCTGAATTCGCACGTGCCTCATAATCCATTGAAATTGAGCTTGAAGGCATGTCCTTTTTATTTTTCAAGCTGTGATTACCCCTTAGTTCTTCAAAGTGTTCTCTTAAAGTATGTGTCACATTTTGAAATGTTTTGGCCATTACCTCCCTGAAGATATTTTGAGGGCAGGTTTCATTTACAGTTCTGCAGTACTTCTTCCTATGAAATGACCATTAGCACAGGCTTTAAAGCTGCTTTTGCAGGTAACTGCCAGAGGGCGGCAGCCTTTCTATGTTCCCCACCCTGGTAACTAGGGAAAAGCCCTTGCGGCCTGTGGTGTTTCTCGGTTATAAATTAGAGTGGAGTGTGCCCGGACCAACCCACAGAAGCTGATGTCTCCTTACTTTTGTTGGATTTTTAATTTTAATTTTTATTTTTTATTGGAGTAGTTTTCCACTGTGTACGTGGACCACTTCTACTTTGTGCATTCCTCGGTGGATGGACATTTTCATTGCTTCCAAGTGTTGGCTATGGTAAATATTGTTGGAGTGCAGGATTGCCAGCCTGTGACTTTTTGATTCTCATTTTCTCAGGTGATAGGCCCAGCAGTGGTTGTGATTGACTGACTGGTAGCACCGTTTTTCCCTTTTCAAAGCACCTTCTTTGTGGTTTCATTAGTGGCACTTACCACGTCCCCCTTAAAATCGAGGGTACACATTTCTCCACAATCGCTTCAGTATTTATTGTTTGCAGCATTTATGCTAATGGCCCTGCTGGCTGCTGTGAGCTGATAGGGTTTTGTAATTTGGGTTTGCATGGCTTTGAAAATTCGTAAAACTCATCATTTTTCACCGCCGTTTTCTTTTCTGTTAAAAAAAGGAAACAATTGGGAGTACAATATAACTCTTGAAATTGTCTTCTTGGAAGGTTGCCCTCTTTTGAATTTTTTGGGCGATTTTCCACCTGAGACTTTTTTTAGAGAGCAGGTGTCATTTACCGAACTGCAAGTTTTGTGAATATTTAGTGACCTTTAGCAATGGTTTTAAAGCTCCTGTTGTGGGAAGTGACCTGAAGCAGGCAGCATTTCTCCATTCCCAAATCTGGGTAGTAGGGCAGCAGAGCCTTTCTGGAAGTCGTGTTCCTAGGTTGTAAATTACATTGGAATGTGCATGGAGAAAGCCCCATAAGTTTATGTCTCATTATTTCTTCTTGGTTTTAAATTTTTTTTTTAATTGGGGTAAAGCTTAGAATATCGTTTGTCCTAGGTGTACACAATCTGGTTCATTTGTACATTATATATATCTATTCAACTACAGATCCTCTTCCCATGTAAAATGGTACAGAAGGTTCCGCAGACTTCCCTTGTTATATGGTCGGTCTTTTTGAGATACATAGATAATATGTGTTTGTATACATATAGTAACACTAATCTTAATTTATTCATTCCCCCCACCTTTCGTTGTAGATGAGCATAGTTTGTTTTCTAAATCTGTGAGTGTCTTTCTCTGTGCAAATATGTTCATTTGTGTCAGTTATTAGATAACGCCTATAAGTGATATCATAGAATACAGGTCTGTTGCTTTCCAACTTACCTCATCTTTCATGATTCTCTGCAGACTCATTTGTGGTGCCTCAAAGAGCAATGGTTCGTTGTTTTCCATGACTAATATTCCATTGTGTACATGGAGCACTTCTTCTTTATCCATTCACCTGTTGTTGGACATTTTGATTGCTTCACTGTCTTGGCTATTGTGAATAAGGCTGCACTGCAGCTTTTGCGGCCTGTGTCTTCTCGATTCTTGTCTTCTCAGGTGAGAGGTCCATTGGTGCGCCTGCTGGATTGAATGGTACCTCCATTTTTACTTTTAAACACAGCTCCTTTCTTTTCTCATTATTGGCTGTTACCCCTTTACGTCTCACCAGCAGGTAGAGGGTACACAGTTCTCTAAAACCCCTTCAGCACTTATTGTTTGTAGACTTTTTGCTGATGGTCAGTCGACTGGTGTAAGTTGAAACCTTTTGTAGATTAGATTGCATGGGTCTAACACACCCTGAGGTTGAGCTTTTATCCATTTTCCTTTTTTTTTTTAAAGAGCGTGAGTAAAACATAACTCTTCATACTCTCTTCTTGAAACATCTGCCTGTTTTGAATTTTTTTGTCCATTCACTACTTCAGCACAATTTTTTAGGGCAGGTGTCCTTTACAGCCCTGAGTCCTTGTGAATGTTAAGTAACCATTAGCTGTGAGTTTTAAGCTGCTCTTGTAGGACACGGCCACAAGGTGGCAGCATTTCTTCTTTACCAAATTTGGTAACTGGGGAAACAGAGGCTTAATGGAAGTGGTGTTCTAGGTTGTAAATTAGAATGGAATGTGCCAGGAAAAAGCCCTTTAAGTTTATGTCTCATTACTTCTTGTTCATATTTATAATTTACTTTTTATTTTTTATCCCAGCAAATTTCATTACAATGGTTTGTTGGTTCTAGGTGTGCAAGATGTGGTTCTTTCACACATATACATGTATCTATTCTTCCTAGCATCCTTTTCCCATGTAGGTTATGCCACAAGGTTGAGTAGTCTTCTCCTGGTCTTCCGTACGTCTTTGGTGATTATATATTTCACATGGTTTGTATATCTCTGTTAACCCCAATATGGTAATGTATCCAATTATCATCCCTTTCTATTTGGTGAACCATAAGTTTTTTAATGAATCTGTGATTGCCTTTCTCTGTGGAAATATCTTCATTGGTATCAATTTTTAAGTAACTCCTAAAAGTGATATAATAGGATATGTGTCTTTTGCTTTCTCACTTACTACAGGTGGCGTGATTACGTCTAGACTCATCTATGGTGCTGCAAATGGCATTGTTTCATTTTTTTCACTAGCGAATATCCCACTTGTACATGGAGGAGTTCTTCTTTGTCCACCCATCTGTTGGTGGACTTTTTGGTTACTTCCATATCTTGGCTATTGTAATACTGTGCAATGCAGATTTGCCTGCCTGTGTCTTTCCAATTCTCTCTTCTTAGATTATAAGTGGAGTGGGCCTGCTGGATCATATGGTAGCTCAATGTTTACCTTTTTAAGGCACTTCCATTCTGTTCTAGTTTGTGGCCCTTTCCAAGTTACGTCCCCCTTGAAGTTGAGGGTTTGCATTTCTCTACAACACCTTCAGCATTTATTGTTTGTAGTTTTCTTGCTGATGGTTATTCTGACAAGTGTGATCTGATACCTCTTTGTGGCTGAATTCGCACGTGCCTCATAATCCATTGAAATTGAGCTTGAAGGCATGTCCTTTTTATTTTTCAAGCTGTGATTACCCCTTAGTTCTTCAAAGTGTTCTCTTAAAGTATGTGTCACATTTTGAAATGTTTTGGCCATTACCTCCCTGAAGATATTTTGAGGGCAGGTTTCATTTACAGTTCTGCAGTACTTCTTCCTATGAAATGACCATTAGCACAGGCTTTAAAGCTGCTTTTGCAGGTAACTGCCAGAGGGCGGCAGCCTTTCTATGTTCCCCACCCTGGTAACTAGGGAAAAGCCCTTGCGGCCTGTGGTGTTTCTCGGTTATAAATTAGAGTGGAGTGTGCCAGGACCAACCCACAGAAGCTGATGTCTCCTTACTTTTGTTGGATTTTTAATTTTAATTTTTATTTTTTATTGGAGTAGTTTTCCACTGTGTACGTGGACCACTTCTACTTTGTGCATTCCTCGGTGGATGGACATTTTCATTGCTTCCAAGTGTTGGCTATGGTAAATATTGTTGGAGTGCAGGATTGCCAGCCTGTGACTTTTTGATTCTCATTTTCTCAGGTGATAGGCCCAGCAGTGGTTGTGATTGACTGACTGGTAGCACCGTTTTTCCCTTTTCAAAGCACCTTCTTTGTCGTTTCATTAGTGGCACTTACCACGTCCCCCTTAAAATCGAGGGTACACATTTCTCCACAATCGCTTCAGTATTTATTGTTTGCAGCATTTATGCTAATGGCCCTGCTGGCTGCTGTGAGCTGATAGGGTTTGGTAATTTGGGTTTGCATGGCTTTGAAAATTCGTAAAACTCATTATTTTTCACCGCCGTTTTCTTTTCTGTTAAAAAAAGGAAACAATTGGGAGTACAATATAACTCTTGAAATTGTCTTCTTGGAAGGTTGCCCTCTTTTGAATTTTTTGGGCGATTTTCCACCTGAGACTTTTTTTAGAGAGCAGGTGTCATTTACCGAACTGCAAGTTTTGTGAATATTTAGTGACCTTTAGCAATGGTTTTAAAGCTCCTGTTGTGGGAAGTGACCTGAAGCAGGCAGCATTTCTCCATTCCCAAATCTGGGTAGTAGGGCAGCAGAGCCTTTCTGGAAGTCGTGTTCCTAGGTTGTAAATTACATTGGAATGTGCATGGAGAAAGCCCCATAAGTTTATGTCTCATTATTTCTTCTTGGTTTTAAATTTTTTTTTTAATTGGGGTAAAGCTTAGAATATCGTTTGTCCTAGGTGTACACAATCTGGTTCATTTGTACATTATATATATCTATTCAACTACAGATCCTCTTCCCATGTAAAATGGTACAGAAGGTTCCGCAGACTTCCCTTGTTATATGGTCGGTCTTTTTGAGATACATAGATAATATGTGTTTGTATACATATAGTAACACTAATCTTAATTTATTCATTCCCCCCACCTTTCGTTTTAGATGAGCATAGTTTGTTTTCTAAATCTGTGAGTGTCTTTCTCTGTGCAAATATGTTCATTTGTGTCAGTTATTAGATAACGCCTATAAGTGATATCATAGAATACAGGTCTGTTGCTTTCCAACTTACCTCATCTTTCATGATTCTCTGCAGACTCATTTGTGGTGCCTCAAAGAGCAATGGTTCGTTGTTTTCCATGACTAATATTCCATTGTGTACATGGAGCACTTCTTCTTTATCCATTCACCTGTTGTTGGACATTTTGATTGCTTCACTGTCTTGGCTATTGTGAATAAGGCTGCACTGCAGCTTTTGCGGCCTGTGTCTTCTGGATTCTTGTCTTCTCAGGTGAGAGGTCCATTGGTGCGCCTGCTGGATTGAATGGTACCTCCATTTTTACTTTTAAACACAGCTCCTTTCTTTTCTCATTATTGGCTGTTACCCCTTTACGTCTCACCAGCAGGTAGAGGGTACACAGTTCTCTAAAACCCCTTCAGCACTTATTGTTTGTAGACTTTTTGCTGATGGTCAGTCGACTGGTGTAAGTTGAAACCTTTTGTAGATTAGATTGCATGGGTCTAACACACCCTGAGGTTGAGCTTTTATCCATTTTCCTTTTTTTTTTTAAAGAGCGTGAGTAAAACATAACTCTTCATACTCTCTTCTTGAAACATCTGCCTGTTTTGAATTTTTTTGTCCATTCACTACTTCAGCACAATTTTTTAGGGCAGGTGTCCTTTACAGCCCTGAGTCCTTGTGAATGTTAAGTAACCATTAGCTGTGAGTTTTAAGCTGCTCTTGTAGGACACGGCCACAAGGTGGCAGCATTTCTTCTTTACCAAATTTGGTAACTGGGGAAACAGAGGCTTAATGGAAGTGGTGTTCTAGGTTGTAAATTAGAATGGAATGTGCCAGGAAAAAGCCCTTTAAGTTTATGTCTCATTACTTCTTGTTCATATTTATAATTTACTTTTTATTTTTTATCCCAGCAAATTTCATTACAATGGTTTGTTGGTTCTAGGTGTGCAAGATGTGGTTCTTTCACACATATACATGTATCTATTCTTCCTAGCATCCTTTTCCCATGTAGGTTAGGACACAAGGTTGAGTAGTCTTCTCCTGGTCTTCCGTACGTCTTTGGTGATTATATATTTCACATGGTTTGTATATCTCTGTTAACCCCAATATGGAAATGTATCCAATTATCATCCCTTTCTATTTGGTGAACCATAAGTTTTTTAATGAATCTGTGATTGCCTTTCTCTGTGGAAATATCTTCATTGGTATCAATTTTTAAGTAACTCCTAAAAGTGATATAATAGGATATGTGTCTTTTGCTTTCTCACTTACTACAGGTGGCGTGATTACGTCTAGACTCATCTATGGTGCTGCAAATGGCATTGTTTCATTTTTTTTACTAGCGAATATCCCACTTGTACATGGAGGAGTTCTTCTTTGTCCACCCATCTGTTGGTGGACTTTTTGGTTACTTCCATATCTTGGCTATTGTAATACTCTGCAATGCAGATTTTCTTGCCTGTGTCTTTCCAATTCTCTCTTCTTAGATTATAAGTGCAGTGGGCCTGCTGGATCATATGGTAGCTCAATGTTTACCTTTTTAAGGCACTTCCATTCTGTTCTAGTTCGTGGCCCTTTCCAAGTTACGTCCCCCTTGAAGTTGAGGGTTTGCTTTTCTCTACAACACCTTCAGCATTTATTGTTTGTAGTTTTCTTGCTGATGGTTATTCTGACAAGTGTGATCTGATACCTCTTTGTGGCTGAATTCGCACGTGCCTCATAATCCATTGAAATTGAGCTTGAAGGCATGTCCTTTTTATTTTTCAAGCTGTGATTACCCCTTAGTTCTTCAAAGTGTTCTCTTAAAGTATGTGTCACATTTTGAAATGTTTTGGCCATTACCTCCCTGAAGATATTTTGAGGGCAGGTTTCATTTACAGTTCTGCAGTACTTCTTCCTATGAAATGACCATTAGCACAGGCTTTAAAGCTGCTTTTGCAGGTAACTGCCAGAGGGCGGCAGCCTTTCTATGTTCCCCACCCTGGTAACTAGGGAAAAGCCCTTGCGGCCTGTGGTGTTTCTCGGTTATAAATTAGAGTGGAGTGTGCCCGGACCAACCCACAGAAGCTGATGTCTCCTTACTTTTGTTGGATTTTTAATTTTAATTTTTATTTTTTATTGGAGTAGTTTTCCACTGTGTACGTGGACCACTTCTACTTTGTGCATTCCTCGGTGGATGGACATTTTCATTGCTTCCAAGTGTTGGCTATGGTAAATATTGTTGGAGTGCAGGATTGCCAGCCTGTGACTTTTTGATTCTCATTTTCTCAGGTGATAGGCCCAGCAGTGGTTGTGATTGACTGACTGGTAGCACCGTTTTTCCCTTTTCAAAGCACCTTCTTTGTGGTTTCATTAGTGGCACTTACCACGTCCCCCTTAAAATCGAGGGTACACATTTCTCCACAATCGCTTCAGTATTTATTGTTTGCAGCATTTATGCTAATGGCCCTGCTGGCTGCTGTGAGCTGATAGGGTTTGGTAATTTGGGTTTGCATGGCTTTGAAAATTCGTAAAACTCATCATTTTTCACCGCCGTTTTCTTTTCTGTTAAAAAAAGGAAACAATTGGGAGTACAATATAACTCTTGAAATTGTCTTCTTGGAAGGTTGCCCTCTTTTGAATTTTTTGGGCGATTTTCCACCTGAGACTTTTTTTAGAGAGCAGGTGTCATTTACCGAACTGCAAGTTTTGTGAATATTTAGTGACCTTTAGCAATGGTTTTAAAGCTCCTGTTGTGGGAAGTGACCTGAAGCAGGCAGCATTTCTCCATTCCCAAATCTGGGTAGTAGGGCAGCAGAGCCTTTCTGGAAGTCGTGTTCCTAGGTTGTAAATTACATTGGAATGTGCATGGAGAAAGCCCCATAAGTTTATGTCTCATTATTTCTTCTTGGTTTTAAATTTTCTTTTTAATTGGGGTAAAGCTTAGAATATTGTTTGTCCTAGGTGTACACAATCTGGTTCATTTGTACATTATATATATCTATTCAACTACAGATCCTCTTCCCATGTAAAATGGTACAGAAGGTTCCGCAGACTTCCCTTGCTATATGGTCGGTCTTTTTGAGATATATAGATAATATGTGTTTGTATACATATAGTAACACTAATCTTAATTTATTCATTCCCCCCACCTTTCGTTGTAGATGAGCATAGTTTGTTTTCTAAATCTGTGAGTGTCTTTCTCTGTGCAAATATGTTCATTTGTGTCAGTTATTAGATAACGCCTATAAGTGATATCATAGAATACAGGTCTGTTGCTTTCCAACTTACCTCATCTTTCATGATTCTCTGCAGACTCATTTGTGGTGCCTCAAAGAGCAATGGTTCGTTGTTTTCCATGACTAATATTCCATTGTGTACATGGAGCACTTCTTCTTTATCCATTCACCTGTTGTTGGACATTTTGATTGCTTCACTGTCTCGGCTATTGTGAATAAGGCTGCACTGCAGCTTTTGCGGCCTGTGTCTTCTGGATTCTTGTCTTCTCAGGTGAGAGGTCCATTGGTGCGCCTGCTGGATTGAATGGTACCTCCATTTTTACTTTTAAACACAGCTCCTTTCTTTTCTCATTATTGGCTGTTACCCCTTTACGTCTCACCAGCAGGTAGAGGGTACACAGTTCTCTAAAACCCCTTCAGCACTTATTGTTTGTAGACTTTTTGCTGATGGTCAGTCGACTGGTGTAAGTTGAAACCTTTTGTAGATTAGATTGCATGGGTCTAACACACCCTGAGGTTGAGCTTTTATCCATTTTCCTTTTTTTTTAAAAGAGCGTGAGTAAAACATAACTCTTCATACTCTCTTCTTGAAACATCTGCCTGTTTTGAATTTTTTTGTCCATTCACTACTTCAGCACAATTTTTTAGGGCAGGTGTCCTTTACAGCCCTGAGTCCTTGTGAATGTTAAGTAACCATTAGCTGTGAGTTTAAAGCTGCTCTTGCAGGACACGGCCACAAGGTGGCAGCATTTCTTCTTTACCAAATTTGGTAACTGGGGAAACAGAGGCTTAATGGAAGTGGTGTTCTAGGTTGTAAATTAGAATGGAATGTGCCAGGAAAAAGCCCTTTAAGTTTATGTCTCATTACTTCTTGTTCATATTTATAATTTACTTTTTATTTTTTATCCCAGCAAATTTGATTACAATGGTTTGTTGGTTCTAGATGTGCAAGATGTGGTTCTTTCACACATATACATGTATCTATTCTTCCTAGCATCCTTTTCCCATGTAGGTTAGGACACAAGGTTGAGTAGTCTTCTCCTGGTCTTCCGTACGTCTTTGGTGATTATATATTTCACATGGTTTGTATATCTCTGTTAACCCCAATATGGTAATGTATCCAATTATCATCCCTTTCTATTTGGTGAACCATAAGTTTTTTAATGAATCTGTGATTGCCTTTCTCTGTGGAAATATCTTCATTGGTATCAATTTTTAAGTAACTCCTAAAAGTGATATAATAGGATATGTGTCTTTTGCTTTCTCACTTACTACAGGTGGCGTGATTACGTCTAGACTCATCTATGGTGCTGCAAATGGCATTGTTTCATTTTTTTCACTAGCGAATATCCCACTTGTACATGGAGGAGTTCTTCTTTGTCCACCCATCTGTTGGTGGACTTTTTGGTTACTTCCATATCTTGGCTATTGTAATACTGTGCAATGCAGATTTGCCTGCCTGTGTCTTTCCAATTCTCTCTTCTTAGATTATAAGTGCAGTGGGCCTGCTGGATCATATGGTAGCTCAATGTTTACCTTTTTAAGGCACTTCCATTCTGTTCTAGTTCGTGGCCCTTTCCAAGTTACGTCCCCCTTGAAGTTGAGGGTTTGCATTTCTCTACAACACCTTCAGCATTTATTGTTTGTAGTTTTCTTGCTGATGGTTATTCTGACAAGTGTGATCTGATACCTCTTTGTGGCTGAATTCGCACGTGCCTCATAATCCATTGAAATTGAGCTTGAAGGCATGTCCTTTTTATTTTTCAAGCTGTGATTACCCCTTAGTTCTTCAAAGTGTTCTCTTAAAGTATGTGTCACATTTTGAAATGTTTTGGCCATTACCTCCCTGAAGATATTTTGAGGGCAGGTTTCATTTACAGTTCTGCAGTACTTCTTCCTATGAAATGACCATTAGCACAGGCTTTAAAGCTGCTTTTGCAGGTAACTGCCAGAGGGCGGCAGCCTTTCTATGTTCCCCACCCTGGTAACTAGGGAAAAGCCCTTGCGGCCTGTGGTGTTTCTCGGTTATAAATTAGAGTGGAGTGTGCCCGGACCAACCCACAGAAGCTGATGTCTCCTTACTTTTGTTGGATTTTTAATTTTAATTTTTATTTTTTATTGGAGAAGTTTTCCACTGTGTACGTGGACCACTTCTACTTTGTGCATTCCTCGGTGGATGGACATTTTCATTGCTTCCAAGTGTTGGCTATGGTAAATATTGTTGGAGTGCAGAATTGCCAGCCTGTGACTTTTTGATTCTCATTTTCTCAGGTGATAGGCCCAGCAGTGGTTGTGATTGACTGACTGGTAGCACCGTTTTTCCCTTTTCAAAGCACCTTCTTTGTGGTTTCATTAGTGGCACTTACCACGTCCCCCTTAAAATTGAGGGTACACATTTCTCCACAATCGCTTCAGTATTTATTGTTTGCAGCATTTATGCTAATGGCCCTGCTGGCTGCTGTGAGCTGATAGGGTTTTGTAATTTGGGTTTGCATGGCTTTGAAAATTCGTAAAACTCATCATTTTTCACCGCCGTTTTCTTTTCTGTTAAAAAAAGGAAACAATTGGGAGTACAATATAACTCTTGAAATTGTCTTCTTGGAAGGTTGCCCTCTTTTGAATTTTTTGGGCGATTTTCCACCTGAGACTTTTTTTAGAGAGCAGGTGTCATTTACCGAACTGCAAGTTTTGTGAATATTTAGTGACCTTTAGCAATGGTTTTAAAGCTCCTGTTGTGGGAAGTGACCTGAAGCAGGCAGCATTTCTCCATTCCCAAATCTGGGTAGTAGGGCAGCAGAGCCTTTCTGGAAGTCGTGTTCCTAGGTTGTAAATTACATTGGAATGTGCATGGAGAAAGCCCCATAAGTTTATATCTCATTATTTCTTCTTGGTTTTAATTTTTTTTTTTAATTGGGGTAAAGCTTAGAATATTGTTTGTCCTAGGTGTACACAATCTGGTTCATTTGTACATTATATATATCTATTCAACTACAGATCCTCTTCCCATGTAAAATGGTACAGAAGGTTCCGCAGACTTCCCTTGCTATATGGTCGGTCTTTTTGAGATATATAGATAATATGTGTTTGTATACATATAGTAACACTAATCTTAATTTATTCATTCCCCCCACCTTTCGTTTTAGATGAGCATAGTTTGTTTTCTAAATCTGTGAGTGTCTTTCTCTGTGCAAATATGTTCATTTGTGTCAGTTATTAGATAACGCCTATAAGTGATATCATAGAATACAGGTCTGTTGCTTTCCAACTTACCTCATCTTTCATGATTCTCTGCAGACTCATTTGTGGTGCCTCAAAGAGCAATGGTTCGTTGTTTTCCATGACTAATATTCCATTGTGTACATGGAGCACTTCTTCTTTATCCATTCACCTGTTGTTGGACATTTTGATTGCTTCACTGTCTTGGCTATTGTGAATAAGGCTGCACTGCAGCTTTTGCGGCCTGTGTCTTCTCGATTCTTGTCTTCTCAGGTGAGAGGTCCATTGGTGCGCCTGCTGGATTGAATGGTACCTCCATTTTTACTTTTAAACACAGCTCCTTTCTTTTCTCATTATTGGCTGTTACCCCTTTACGTCTCACCAGCAGGTAGAGGGTACACAGTTCTCTAAAACCCCTTCAGCACTTATTGTTTGTAGACATTTTGCTGATGGTCAGTCGACTGGTGTAAGTTGAAACCTTTTGTAGATTAGATTGCATGGGTCTAACACACCCTGAGGTTGAGCTTTTATCCATTTTCCTTTTTTTTTTTAAAGAGCGTGAGTAAAACATAACTCTTCATACTCTCTTCTTGAAACATCTGCCTGTTTTGAATTTTTTTGTCCATTCACTACTTCAGCACAATTTTTTAGGGCAGGTGTCCTTTACAGCCCTGAGTCCTTGTGAATGTTAAGTAACCATTAGCTGTGAGTTTAAAGCTGCTCTTGCAGGACACGGCCACAAGGTGGCAGCATTTCTTCTTTACCAAATTTGGTAACTGGGGAAACAGAGGCTTAATGGAAGTGGTGTTCTAGGTTGTAAATTAGAATGGAATGTGCCAGGAAAAAGCCCTTTAAGTTTATGTCTCATTACTTCTTGTTCATATTTATAATTTACTTTTTATTTTTTATCCCAGCAAATTTGATTACAATGGTTTGTTGGTTCTAGGTATGCAAGATGTGGTTCTTTCACACATATACATGTATCTATTCTTCCTAGCATCCTTTCCCCATGTAGGTTATGCCACAAGGTTGAGTAGTCTTCTCCTGGTCTTCCGTACGTCTTTGGTGATTATATATTTCACGTGGTTTGTATATCTCTGTTAACCCCAATATGGAAATGTATCCAATTATCATCCCTTTCTATTTGGTGAACCATAAGTTTTTTAATGAATCTGTGATTGCCTTTCTCTGTGGAAATATCTTCATTGGTATCAATTTTTAAGTAACTCCTAAAAGTGATATAATAGGATATGTGTCTTTTGCTTTCTCACTTACTACAGGTGGCGTGATTACGTCTAGACTCATCTATGGTGCTGCAAATGGCATTGTTTCATTTTTTTCACTAGCGAATATCCCACTTGTACATGGAGGAGTTCTTCTTTGTCCACCCATCTGTTGGTGGACTTTTTGGTTACTTCCATATCTTGGCTATTGTAATACTGTGCAATGCAGATTTGCCTGCCTGTGTCTTTCCAATTCTCTCTTCTTAGATTATAAGTGGAGTGGGCCTGCTGGATCATATGGTAGCTCAATGTTTACCTTTTTAAGGCACTTCCATTCTGTTCTAGTTCGTGGCCCTTTCCAAGTTACGTCCCCCTTGAAGTTGAGGGTTTGCATTTCTCTACAACACCTTCAGCATTTATTGTTTGTAGTTTTCTTGCTGATGGTTATTCTGACAAGTGTGATCTGATACCTCTTTGTGGCTGAATTCGCACGTGCCTCATAATCCATTGAAATTGAGCTTGAAGGCATGTCCTTTTTATTTTTCAAGCTGTGATTACCCCTTAGTTCTTCAAAGTGTTCTCTTAAAGTATGTGTCACATTTTGAAATGTTTTGGCCATTACCTCCCTGAAGATATTTTGAGGACAGGTTTCATTTACAGTTCTGCAGTACTTCTTCCTATGAAATGACCATTAGCACAGGCTTTAAAGCTGCTTTTGCAGGTAACTGCCAGAGGGCGGCAGCCTTTCTATGTTCCCCACCCTGGTAACTAGGGAAAAGCCCTTGCGGCCTGTGGTGTTTCTCGGTTATAAATTAGAGTGGAGTGTGCCCGGACCAACCCACAGAAGCTGATGTCTCCTTACTTTTGTTGGATTTTTAATTTTAATTTTTATTTTTTATTGGAGTAGTTTTCCACTGTGTACGTGGACCACTTCTACTTTGTGCATTCCTTGGTGGATGGACATTTTCATTGCTTCCAAGTGTTGGCTATGGTAAATATTGTTGGAGTGCAGGATTGCCAGCCTGTGACTTTTTGATTCTCATTTTCTCAGGTGATAGGCCCAGCAGTGGTTGTGATTGACTGACTGGTAGCACCGTTTTTCCCTTTTCAAAGCACCTTCTTTGTGGTTTCATTAGTGGCACTTACCACGTCCCCCTTAAAATCGAGGGTACACATTTCTCCACAATCGCTTCAGTATTTATTGTTTGCAGCATTTATGCTAATGGCCCTGCTGGCTGCTGTGAGCTGATAGGGTTTGGTAATTTGGGTTTGCATGGCTTTGAAAATTCGTAAAACTCATCATTTTTCACCGCCGTTTTCTTTTCTGTTAAAAAAAGGAAACAATTGGGAGTACAATATAACTCTTGAAATTGTCTTCTTGGAAGGTTGCCCTCTTTTGAATTTTTTGGGCGATTTTCCACCTGAGACTTTTTTTAGAGAGCAGGTGTCATTTACCGAACTGCAAGTTTTGTGAATATTTAGTGACCTTTAGCAATGGTTTTAAAGCTCCTGTTGTGGGAAGTGACCTGAAGCAGGCAGCATTTCTCCATTCCCAAATCTGGGTAGTAGGGCAGCAGAGCCTTTCTGGAAGTCGTGTTCCTAGGTTGTAAATTACATTGGAATGTGCATGGAGAAAGCCCCATAAGTTTATGTCTCATTATTTCTTCTTGGTTTTAAATTTTTTTTTTAATTGGGGTAAAGCTTAGAATATCGTTTGTCCTAGGTGTACACAATCTGGTTCATCTGTACATTATATATATCTATTCAACTACAGATCCTCTTCCCATGTAAAATGGTACAGAAGGTTCCGCAGACTTCCCTTGTTATATGGTCGGTCTTTTTGAGATACATAGATAATATGTGTTTGTATACATATAGTAACACTAATCTTAATTTATTCATTCCCCCCACCTTTCGTTTTAGATGAGCATAGTTTGTTTTCTAAATCTGTGAGTGTCTTTCTCTGTGCAAATATGTTCATTTGTGTCAGTTATTAGATAACGCCTATAAGTGATATAATAGAATACAGGTCTGTTGCTTTCCAACTTACCTCATCTTTCATGATTCTCTGCAGACTCATTTGTGGTGCCTCAAAGAGCAATGGTTCGTTGTTTTCCATGACTAATATTCCATTGTGTACATGGAGCACTTCTTCTTTATCCATTCACCTGTTGTTGGACATTTTGATTGCTTCACTGTCTTGGCTATTGTGAATAAGGCTGCACTGCAGCTTTTGCGGCCTGTGTCTTCTGGATTCTTGTCTTCTCAGGTGAGAGGTCCATTGGTGCGCCTGCTGGATTGAATGGTACCTCCATTTTTACTTTTAAACACAGCTCCTTTCTTTTCTCATTATTGGCTGTTACCCCTTTACGTCTCACCAGCAGGTAAAGGGTACACAGTTCTCTAAAACCCCTTCAGCACTTATTGTTTGTAGACTTTTTGCTGATGGTCAGTCGACTGGTGTAATTTGAAACCTTTTGTAGATTAGATTGCATGGGTCTAACACACACTGAGGTTGAGCTTTTATCCATTTTCCTTTTTTTTTTTAAAGAGCGTGAGTAAAACATAACTCTTCATACTCTCTTCTTGAAACATCTGCCTGTTTTGAATTTTTTTGTCCATTCACTACTTCAGCACAATTTTTTAGGGCAGGTGTCCTTTACAGCCCTGAGTCCTTGTGAATGTTAAGTAACCATTAGCTGTGAGTTTTAAGCTGCTCTTGTAGGACACGGCCACAAGGTGGCAGCATTTCTTCTTTACCAAATTTGGTAACTGGGGAAACAGAGGCTTAATGGAAGTGGTGTTCTAGGTTGTAAATTAGAATGGAATGTGCCAGGAAAAAGCCCTTTAAGTTTATGTCTCATTACTTCTTGTTCATATTTATAATTTACTTTTTATTTTTTATCCCAGCAAATTTCATTACAATGGTTTGTTGGTTCTAGGTGTGCAAGATGTGGTTCTTTCACACATATACATGTATCTATTCTTCCTAGCATCCTTTTCCCATGTAGGTTATGCCACAAGGTTGAGTAGTCTTCTCCTGGTCTTCCGTACGTCTTTGGTGATTATATATTTCACATGGTTTGTATATCTCTGTTAACCCCAATATGGAAATGTATCCAATTATCATCCCTTTCTATTTGGTGAACCATAAGTTTTTTAATGAATCTGTGATTGCCTTTCTCTGTGGAAATATCTTCATTGGTATCAATTTTTAAGTAACTCCTAAAAGTGATATAATAGGATATGTGTCTTTTGCTTTCTCACTTACTACAGGTGGCGTGATTACGTCTAGACTCATCTATGGTGCTGCAAATGGCATTGTTTCATTTTTTTCACTAGCGAATATCCCACTTGTACATGGAGGAGTTCTTCTTTGTCCACCCATCTGTTGGTGGACTTTTTGGTTACTTCCATATCTTGGCTATTGTAATACTGTGCAATGCAGATTTGCCTGCCTGTGTCTTTCCAATTCTCTCTTCTTAGATTATAAGTGGAGTGGGCCTGCTGGATCATATGGTAGCTCAATGTTTACCTTTTTAAGGCACTTCCATTCTGTTCTAGTTCGTGGCCCTTTCCAAGTTACGTCCCCCTTGAAGTTGAGGGTTTGCATTTCTCTACAACACCTTCAGCATTTATTGTTTGTAGTTTTCTTGCTGATGGTTATTCTGACAAGTGTGATCTGATACCTCTTTGTGGCTGAATTCGCACGTGCCTCATAATCCATTGAAATTGAGCTTGAAGGCATGTCCTTTTTATTTTTCAAGCTGTGATTACCCCTTAGTTCTTCAAAGTGTTCTCTTAAAGTATGTGTCACATTCTGAAATGTTTTGGCCATTACCTCCCTGAAGATATTTTGAGGGCAGGTTTCATTTACAGTTCTGCAGTACTTCTTCCTATGAAATGACCATTAGCACAGGCTTTAAAGCTGCTTTTGCAGGTAACTGCCAGAGGGCGGCAGCCTTTCTATGTTCCCCACCCTGGTAACTAGGGAAAAGCCCTTGCGGCCTGTGGTGTTTCTCGGTTATAAATTAGAGTGGAGTGTGCCCGGACCAACCCACAGAAGCTGATGTCTCCTTACTTTTGTTGGATTTTTAATTTTAATTTTTATTTTTTATTGGAGTAGTTTTCCACTGTGTACGTGGACCACTTCTACTTTGTGCATTCCTCGGTGGATGGACATTTTCATTGCTTCCAAGTGTTGGCTATGGTAAATATTGTTGGAGTGCAGGATTGCCAGCCTGTGACTTTTTGATTCTCATTTTCTCAGGTGATAGGCCCAGCAGTGGTTGTGATTGACTGACTGGTAGCACCGTTTTTCCCTTTTCAAAGCACCTTTTTGTGGTTTCATTAGTGGCACTTACCACGTCCCCCTTAAAATCGAGGGTACACATTTCTCCACAATCGCTTCAGTATTTATTGTTTGCAGCATTTATGCTAATGGCCCTGCTGGCTGCTGTGAGCTGATAGGGTTTTGTAATTTGGGTTTGCATGGCTTTGAAAATTCGTAAAACTCATCATTTTTCACCGCCGTTTTCTTTTCTGTTAAAAAAAGGAAACAATTGGGAGTACAATATAACTCTTGAAATTGTCTTCTTGGAAGGTTGCCCTCTTTTGAATTTTTTGGGCGATTTTCCACCTGAGACTTTTTTTAGAGAGCAGGTGTCATTTACCGAACTGCAAGTTTTGTGAATATTTAGTGACCTTTAGCAATGGTTTTAAAGCTCCTGTTGTGGGAAGTGACCTGAAGCAGGCAGCATTTCTCCATTCCCAAATCTGGGTAGTAGGGCAGCAGAGCCTTTCTGGAAGTCGTGTTCCTAGGTTGTAAATTACATTGGAATGTGCATGGAGAAAGCCCCATAAGTTTATATCTCATTATTTCTTCTTGGTTTTAATTTTTTTTTTTAATTGGGGTAAAGCTTAGAATATTGTTTGTCCTAGGTGTACACAATCTGGTTCATTTGTACATTATATATATCTATTCAACTACAGATCCTCTTCCCATGTAAAATGGTACAGAAGGTTCCGCAGACTTCCCTTGCTATATGGTCGGTCTTTTTGAGATATATAGATAATATGTGTTTGTATACATATAGTAACACTAATCTTAATTTATTCATTCCCCCCACCTTTCGTTTTAGATGAGCATAGTTTGTTTTCTAAATCTGTGAGTGTCTTTCTCTGTGCAAATATGTTCATTTGTGTCAGTTATTAGATAACGCCTATAAGTGATATCATAGAATACAGGTCTGTTGCTTTCCAACTTACCTCATCTTTCATGATTCTCTGCAGACTCATTTGTGGTGCCTCAAAGAGCAATGGTTCGTTGTTTTCCATGACTAATATTCCATTGTGTACATGGAGCACTTCTTCTTTATCCATTCACCTGTTGTTGGACATTTTGATTGCTTCACTGTCTTGGCTATTGTGAATAAGGCTGCACTGCAGCTTTTGCGGCCTGTGTCTTCTCGATTCTTGTCTTCTCAGGTGAGAGGTCCATTGGTGCGCCTGCTGGATTGAATGGTACCTCCATTTTTACTTTTAAACACAGCTCCTTTCTTTTCTCATTATTGGCTGTTACCCCTTTACGTCTCACCAGCAGGTAGAGGGTACACAGTTCTCTAAAACCCCTTCAGCACTTATTGTTTGTAGACATTTTGCTGATGGTCAGTCGACTGGTGTAAGTTGAAACCTTTTGTAGATTAGATTGCATGGGTCTAACACACCCTGAGGTTGAGCTTTTATCCATTTTCCTTTTTTTTTTAAAAGAGCGTGAGTAAAACATAACTCTTCATACTCTCTTCTTGAAACATCTGCCTGTTTTGAATTTTTTTGTCCATTCACTACTTCAGCACAATTTTTTAGGGCAGGTGTCCTTTACAGCCCTGAGTCCTTGTGAATGTTAAGTAACCATTAGCTGTGAGTTTAAAGCTGCTCTTGCAGGACACGGCCACAAGGTGGCAGCATTTCTTCTTTACCAAATTTGGTAACTGGGGAAACAGAGGCTTAATGGAAGTGGTGTTCTAGGTTGTAAATTAGAATGGAATGTGCCAGGAAAAAGCCCTTTAAGTTTATGTCTCATTACTTCTTGTTCATATTTATAATTTACTTTTTATTTTTTATCCCAGCAAATTTGATTACAATGGTTTGTTGGTTCTAGGTATGCAAGATGTGGTTCTTTCACACATATACATGTATCTATTCTTCCTAGCATCCTTTCCCCATGTAGGTTATGCCACAAGGTTGAGTAGTCTTCTCCTGGTCTTCCGTACGTCTTTGGTGATTATATATTTCACGTGGTTTGTATATCTCTGTTAACCCCAATATGGAAATGTATCCAATTATCATCCCTTTCTATTTGGTGAACCATAAGTTTTTTAATGAATCTGTGATTGCCTTTCTCTGTGGAAATATCTTCATTGGTATCAATTTTTAAGTAACTCCTAAAAGTGATATAATAGGATATGTGTCTTTTGCTTTCTCACTTACTACAGGTGGCGTGATTACGTCTAGACTCATCTATGGTGCTGCAAATGGCATTGTTTCATTTTTTTCACTAGCGAATATCCCACTTGTACATGGAGGAGTTCTTCTTTGTCCACCCATCTGTTGGTGGACTTTTTGGTTACTTCCATATCTTGGCTATTGTAATACTGTGCAATGCAGATTTGCCTGCCTGTGTCTTTCCAGTTCTCTCTTCTTAGATTATAAGTGGAGTGGGCCTGCTGGATCATATGGTAGCTCAATGTTTACCTTTTTAAGGCACTTCCATTCTGTTCTAGTTCGTGGCCCTTTCCAAGTTACGTCCCCCTTGAAGTTGAGGGTTTGCATTTCTCTACAACACCTTCAGCATTTATTGTTTGTAGTTTTCTTGCTGATGGTTATTCTGACAAGTGTGATCTGATACCTCTTTGTGGCTGAATTCGCACGTGCCTCATAATCCATTGAAATTGAGCTTGAAGGCATGTCCTTTTTATTTTTCAAGCTGTGATTACCCCTTAGTTCTTCAAAGTGTTCTCTTAAAGTATGTGTCACATTTTGAAATGTTTTGGCCATTACCTCCCTGAAGATATTTTGAGGGCAGGTTTCATTTACAGTTCTGCAGTACTTCTTCCTATGAAATGACCATTAGCACAGGCTTTAAAGCTGCTTTTGCAGGTAACTGCCAGAGGGCGGCAGCCTTTCTATGTTCCCCACCCTGGTAACTAGGGAAAAGCCCTTGTGGCCTGTGGTGTTTCTCGGTTATAAATTAGAGTGGAGTGTGCCCGGACCAACCCACAGAAGCTGATGTCTCCTTACTTTTGTTGGATTTTTAATTTTAATTTTTATTTTTTATTGGAGTAGTTTTCCACTGTGTACGTGGACCACTTCTACTTTGTGCATTCCTCGGTGGATGGACATTTTCATTGCTTCCAAGTGTTGGCTATGGTAAATATTGTTGGAGTGCAGGATTGCCAGCCTGTGACTTTTTGATTCTCATTTTCTCAGGTGATAGGCCCAGCAGTGGTTGTGATTGACTGACTGGTAGCACCGTTTTTCCCTTTTCAAAGCACCTTTTTGTGGTTTCATTAGTGGCACTTACCACGTCCCCCTTAAAATCGAGGGTACACATTTCTCCACAATCGCTTCAGTATTTATTGTTTGCAGCATTTATGCTAATGGCCCTGCTGGCTGCTGTGAGCTGATAGGGTTTTGTAATTTGGGTTTGCATGGCTTTGAAAATTCGTAAAACTCATCATTTTTCACCGCCGTTTTCTTTTCTGTTAAAAAAAGGAAACAATTGGGAGTACAATATAACTCTTGAAATTGTCTTCTTGGAAGGTTGCCCTCTTTTGAATTTTTTGGGCGATTTTCCACCTGAGACTTTTTTTAGAGAGCAGGTGTCATTTACCGAACTGCAAGTTTTGTGAATATTTAGTGACCTTTAGCAATGGTTTTAAAGCTCCTGTTGTGGGAAGTGACCTGAAGCAGGCAGCATTTCTCCATTCCCAAATCTGGGTAGTAGGGCAGCAGAGCCTTTCTGGAAGTCGTGTTCCTAGGTTGTAAATTACATTGGAATGTGCATGGAGAAAGCCCCATAAGTTTATGTCTCATTATTTCTTCTTGGTTTTAAATTTTCTTTTTAATTGGGGTAAAGCTTAGAATATTGTTTGGCCTAGGTGTACACAATCTGGTTCATTTGTACATTATATATATCTATTCAACTACAGATCCTCTTCCCATGTAAAATGGTACAGAAGGTTCCGCAGACTTCCCTTGCTATATGGTCGGTCTTTTTGAGATATATAGATAATATGTGTTTGTATACATATAGTAACACTAATCTTAATTTATTCATTCCCCCCACCTTTCGTTGTAGATGAGCATAGTTTGTTTTCTAAATCTGTGAGTGTCTTTCTCTGTGCAAATATGTTCATTTGTGTCAGTTATTAGATAACGCCTATAAGTGATATCATAGAATACAGGTCTGTTGCTTTCCAACTTACCTCATCTTTCATGATTCTCTGCAGACTCATTTGTGGTGCCTCAAAGAGCAATGGTTCGTTGTTTTCCATGACTAATATTCCATTGTGTACATGGAGCACTTCTTCTTTATCCATTCACCTGTTGTTGGACATTTTGATTGCTTCACTGTCTCGGCTATTGTGAATAAGGCTGCACTGCAGCTTTTGCGGCCTGTGTCTTCTGGATTCTTGTCTTCTCAGGTGAGAGGTCCATTGGTGCGCCTGCTGGATTGAATGGTACCTCCATTTTTACTTTTAAACACAGCTCCTTTCTTTTCTCATTATTGGCTGTTACCCCTTTACGTCTCACCAGCAGGTAGAGGGTACACAGTTCTCTAAAACCCCTTCAGCACTTATTGTTTGTAGACTTTTTGCTGATGGTCAGTCGACTGGTGTAAGTTGAAACCTTTTGTAGATTAGATTGCATGGGTCTAACACACCCTGAGGTTGAGCTTTTATCCATTTTCCTTTTTTTTTAAAAGAGCGTGAGTAAAACATAACTCTTCATACTCTCTTCTTGAAACATCTGCCTGTTTTGAATTTTTTTGTCCATTCACTACTTCAGCACAATTTTTTAGGGCAGGTGTCCTTTACAGCCCTGAGTCCTTGTGAATGTTAAGTAACCATTAGCTGTGAGTTTAAAGCTGCTCTTGCAGGACACGGCCACAAGGTGGCAGCATTTCTTCTTTACCAAATTTGGTAACTGGGGAAACAGAGGCTTAATGGAAGTCGTGTTCTAGGTTGTAAATTAGAATGGAATGTGCCAGGAAAAAGCCCTTTAAGTTTATGTCTCATTACTTCTTGTTCATATTTATAATTTACTTTTTATTTTTTATCCCAGCAAATTTGATTACAATGGTTTGTTGGTTCTAGATGTGCAAGATGTGGTTCTTTCACACATATACATGTATCTATTCTTCCTAGCATCCTTTTCCCATGTAGGTTAGGACACAAGGTTGAGTAGTCTTCTCCTGGTCTTCCGTACGTCTTTGGTGATTATATATTTCACATGGTTTGTATATCTCTGTTAACCCCAATATGGTAATGTATCCAATTATCATCCCTTTCTATTTGGTGAACCATAAGTTTTTTAATGAATCTGTGATTGCCTTTCTCTGTGGAAATATCTTCATTGGTATCAATTTTTAAGTAACTCCTAAAAGTGATATAATAGGATATGTGTCTTTTGCTTTCTCACTTACTACAGGTGGCGTGATTACGTCTAGACTCATCTATGGTGCTGCAAATGGCATTGTTTCATTTTTTTCACTAGCGAATATCCCACTTGTACATGGAGGAGTTCTTCTTTGTCCACCCATCTGTTGGTGGACTTTTTGGTTACTTCCATATCTTGGCTATTGTAATACTGTGCAATGCAGATTTGCCTGCCTGTGTCTTTCCAATTCTCTCTTCTTAGATTATAAGTGCAGTGGGCCTGCTGGATCATATGGTAGCTCAATGTTTACCTTTTTAAGGCACTTCCATTCTGTTCTAGTTCGTGGCCCTTTCCAAGTTACGTCCCCCTTGAAGTTGAGGGTTTGCATTTCTCTACAACACCTTCAGCATTTATTGTTTGTAGTTTTCTTGCTGATGGTTATTCTGACAAGTGTGATCTGATACCTCTTTGTGGCTGAATTCGCACGTGCCTCATAATCCATTGAAATTGAGCTTGAAGGCATGTCCTTTTTATTTTTCAAGCTGTGATTACCCCTTAGTTCTTCAAAGTGTTCTCTTAAAGTATGTGTCACATTTTGAAATGTTTTGGCCATTACCTCCCTGAAGATATTTTGAGGGCAGGTTTCATTTACAGTTCTGCAGTACTTCTTCCTATGAAATGACCATTAGCACAGGCTTTAAAGCTGCTTTTGCAGGTAACTGCCAGAGGGCGGCAGCCTTTCTATGTTCCCCACCCTGGTAACTAGGGAAAAGCCCTTGCGGCCTGTGGTGTTTCTCGGTTATAAATTAGAGTGGAGTGTGCCCGGACCAACCCACAGAAGCTGATGTCTCCTTACTTTTGTTGGATTTTTAATTTTAATTTTTATTTTTTATTGGAGTAGTTTTCCACTGTGTACGTGGACCACTTCTACTTTGTGCATTCCTCGGTGGATGGACATTTTCATTGCTTCCAAGTGTTGGCTATGGTAAATATTGTTGGAGTGCAGGATTGCCAGCCTGTGACTTTTTGATTCTCATTTTCTCAGGTGATAGGCCCAGCAGTGGTTGTGATTGACTGACTGGTAGCACCGTTTTTCCCTTTTCAAAGCACCTTTTTGTGGTTTCATTAGTGGCACTTACCACGTCCCCCTTAAAATCGAGGGTACACATTTCTCCACAATCGCTTCAGTATTTATTGTTTGCAGCATTTATGCTAATGGCCCTGCTGGCTGCTGTGAGCTGATAGGGTTTTGTAATTTGGGTTTGCATGGCTTTGAAAATTCGTAAAACTCATCATTTTTCACCGCCGTTTTCTTTTCTGTTAAAAAAAGGAAACAATTGGGAGTACAATATAACTCTTGAAATTGTCTTCTTGGAAGGTTGCCCTCTTTTGAATTTTTTGGGCGATTTTCCACCTGAGACTTTTTTTAGAGAGCAGGTGTCATTTACCGAACTGCAAGTTTTGTGAATATTTAGTGACCTTTAGCAATGGTTTTAAAGCTCCTGTTGTGGGAAGTGACCTGAAGCAGGCAGCATTTCTCCATTCCCAAATCTGGGTAGTAGGGCAGCAGAGCCTTTCTGGAAGTCGTGTTCCTAGGTTGTAAATTACATTGGAATGTGCATGGAGAAAGCCCCATAAGTTTATATCTCATTATTTCTTCTTGGTTTTAATTTTTTTTTTTAATTGGGGTAAAGCTTAGAATATTGTTTGTCCTAGGTGTACACAATCTGGTTCATTTGTACATTATATATATCTATTCAACTACAGATCCTCTTCCCATGTAAAATGGTACAGAAGGTTCCGCAGACTTCCCTTGCTATATGGTCGGTCTTTTTGAGATATATAGATAATATGTGTTTGTATACATATAGTAACACTAATCTTAATTTATTCATTCCCCCCACCTTTCGTTTTAGATGAGCATAGTTTGTTTTCTAAATCTGTGAGTGTCTTTCTCTGTGCAAATATGTTCATTTGTGTCAGTTATTAGATAACGCCTATAAGTGATATCATAGAATACAGGTCTGTTGCTTTCCAACTTACCTCATCTTTCATGATTCTCTGCAGACTCATTTGTGGTGCCTCAAAGAGCAATGGTTCGTTGTTTTCCATGACTAATATTCCATTGTGTACATGGAGCACTTCTTCTTTATCCATTCACCTGTTGTTGGACATTTTGATTGCTTCACTGTCTCGGCTATTGTGAATAAGGCTGCACTGCAGCTTTTGCGGCCTGTGTCTTCTCGATTCTTGTCTTCTCAGGTGAGAGGTCCATTGGTGCGCCTGCTGGATTGAATGGTACCTCCATTTTTACTTTTAAACACAGCTCCTTTCTTTTCTCATTATTGGCTGTTACCCCTTTACGTCTCACCAGCAGGTAGAGGGTACACAGTTCTCTAAAACCCCTTCAGCACTTATTGTTTGTAGACATTTTGCTGATGGTCAGTCGACTGGTGTAAGTTGAAACCTTTTGTAGATTAGATTGCATGGGTCTAACACACCCTGAGGTTGAGCTTTTATCCATTTTCCTTTTTTTTTTAAAAGAGCGTGAGTAAAACATAACTCTTCATACTCTCTTCTTGAAACATCTGCCTGTTTTGAATTTTTTTGTCCATTCACTACTTCAGCACAATTTTTTAGGGCAGGTGTCCTTTACAGCCCTGAGTCCTTGTGAATGTTAAGTAACCATTAGCTGTGAGTTTAAAGCTGCTCTTGCAGGACACGGCCACAAGGTGGCAGCATTTCTTCTTTACCAAATTTGGTAACTGGGGAAACAGAGGCTTAATGGAAGTGGTGTTCTAGGTTGTAAATTAGAATGGAATGTGCCAGGAAAAAGCCCTTTAAGTTTATGTCTCATTACTTCTTGTTCATATTTATAATTTACTTTTTATTTTTTATCCCAGCAAATTTGATTACAATGGTTTGTTGGTTCTAGGTATGCAAGATGTGGTTCTTTCACACATATACATGTATCTATTCTTCCTAGCATCCTTTCCCCATGTAGGTTATGCCACAAGGTTGAGTAGTCTTCTCCTGGTCTTCCGTACGTCTTTGGTGATTATATATTTCACGTGGTTTGTATATCTCTGTTAACCCCAATATGGAAATGTATCCAATTATCATCCCTTTCTATTTGGTGAACCATAAGTTTTTTAATGAATCTGTGATTGCCTTTCTCTGTGGAAATATCTTCATTGGTATCAATTTTTAAGTAACTCCTAAAAGTGATATAATAGGATATGTGTCTTTTGCTTTCTCACTTACTACAGGTGGCGTGATTACGTCTAGACTCATCTATGGTGCTGCAAATGGCATTGTTTCATTTTTTTCACTAGCGAATATCCCACTTGTACATGGAGGAGTTCTTCTTTGTCCACCCATCTGTTGGTGGACTTTTTGGTTACTTCCATATCTTGGCTATTGTAATACTGTGCAATGCAGATTTGCCTGCCTGTGTCTTTCCAGTTCTCTCTTCTTAGATTATAAGTGCAGTGGGCCTGCTGGATCATATGGTAGCTCAATGTTTACCTTTTTAAGGCACTTCCATTCTGTTCTAGTTCGTGGCCCTTTCCAAGTTACGTCCCCCTTGAAGTTGAGGGTTTGCATTTCTCTACAACACCTTCAGCATTTATTGTTTGTAGTTTTCTTGCTGATGGTTATTCTGACAAGTGTGATCTGATACCTCTTTGTGGCTGAATTCGCACGTGCCTCATAATCCATTGAAATTGAGCTTGAAGGCATGTCCTTTTTATTTTTCAAGCTGTGATTACCCCTTAGTTCTTCAAAGTGTTCTCTTAAAGTATGTGTCACATTTTGAAATGTTTTGGCCATTACCTCCCTGAAGATATTTTGAGGGCAGGTTTCATTTACAGTTCTGCAGTACTTCTTCCTATGAAATGACCATTAGCACAGGCTTTAAAGCTGCTTTTGCAGGTAACTGCCAGAGGGCGGCAGCCTTTCTATGTTCCCCACCCTGGTAACTAGGGAAAAGCCCTTGCGGCCTGTGGTGTTTCTCGGTTATAAATTAGAGTGGAGTGTGCCCGGACCAACCCACAGAAGCTGATGTCTCCTTACTTTTGTTGGATTTTTAATTTTAATTTTTATTTTTTATTGGAGTAGTTTTCCACTGTGTACGTGGACCACTTCTACTTTGTGCATTCCTCGGTGGATGGACATTTTCATTGCTTCCAAGTGTTGGCTATGGTAAATATTGTTGGAGTGCAGGATTGCCAGCCTGTGACTTTTTGATTCTCATTTTCTCAGGTGATAGGCCCAGCAGTGGTTGTGATTGACTGACTGGTAGCACCGTTTTTCCCTTTTCAAAGCACCTTCTTTGTGGTTTCATTAGTGGCACTTACCACGTCCCCCTTAAAATCGAGGGTACACATTTCTCCACAATCGCTTCAGTATTTATTGTTTGCAGCATTTATGCTAATGGCCCTGCTGGCTGCTGTGAGCTGATAGGGTTTTGTAATTTGGGTTTGCATGGCTTTGAAAATTCGTAAAACTCATCATTTTTCACCGCCGTTTTCTTTTCTGTTAAAAAAAGGAAACAATTGGGAGTACAATATAACTCTTGAAATTGTCTTCTTGGAAGGTTGCCCTCTTTTGAATTTTTTGGGCGATTTTCCACCTGAGACTTTTTTTAGAGAGCAGGTGTCATTTACCGAACTGCAAGTTTTGTGAATATTTAGTGACCTTTAGCAATGGTTTTAAAGCTCCTGTTGTGGGAAGTGACCTGAAGCAGGCAGCATTTCTCCATTCCCAAATCTGGGTAGTAGGGCAGCAGAGCCTTTCTGGAAGTCGTGTTCCTAGGTTGTAAATTACATTGGAATGTGCATGGAGAAAGCCCCATAAGTTTATATCTCATTATTTCTTCTTGGTTTTAATTTTTTTTTTTAATTGGGGTAAAGCTTAGAATATTGTTTGTCCTAGGTGTACACAATCTGGTTCATTTGTACATTATATATATCTATTCAACTACAGATCCTCTTCCCATGTAAAATGGTACAGAAGGTTCCGCAGACTTCCCTTGCTATATGGTCGGTCTTTTTGAGATATATAGATAATATGTGTTTGTATACATATAGTAACACTAATCTTAATTTATTCATTCCCCCCACCTTTCGTTTTAGATGAGCATAGTTTGTTTTCTAAATCTGTGAGTGTCTTTCTCTGTGCAAATATGTTCATTTGTGTCAGTTATTAGATAACGCCTATAAGTGATATCATAGAATACAGGTCTGTTGCTTTCCAACTTACCTCATCTTTCATGATTCTCTGCAGACTCATTTGTGGTGCCTCAAAGAGCAATGGTTCGTTGTTTTCCATGACTAATATTCCATTGTGTACATGGAGCACTTCTTCTTTATCCATTCACCTGTTGTTGGACATTTTGATTGCTTCACTGTCTTGGCTATTGTGAATAAGGCTGCACTGCAGCTTTTGCGGCCTGTGTCTTCTCGATTCTTGTCTTCTCAGGTGAGAGGTCCATTGGTGCGCCTGCTGGATTGAATGGTACCTCCATTTTTACTTTTAAACACAGCTCCTTTCTTTTCTCATTATTGGCTGTTACCCCTTTACGTCTCACCAGCAGGTAGAGGGTACACAGTTCTCTAAAACCCCTTCAGCACTTATTGTTTGTAGACATTTTGCTGATGGTCAGTCGACTGGTGTAAGTTGAAACCTTTTGTAGATTAGATTGCATGGGTCTAACACACCCTGAGGTTGAGCTTTTATCCATTTTCCTTTTTTTTTTAAAAGAGCGTGAGTAAAACATAACTCTTCATACTCTCTTCTTGAAACATCTGCCTGTTTTGAATTTTTTTGTCCATTCACTACTTCAGCACAATTTTTTAGGGCAGGTGTCCTTTACAGCCCTGAGTCCTTGTGAATGTTAAGTAACCATTAGCTGTGAGTTTAAAGCTGCTCTTGCAGGACACGGCCACAAGGTGGCAGCATTTCTTCTTTACCAAAATTGGTAACTGGGGAAACAGAGGCTTAATGGAAGTGGTGTTCTAGGTTGTAAATTAGAATGGAATGTGCCAGGAAAAAGCCCTTTAAGTTTATGTCTCATTACTTCTTGTTCATATTTATAATTTACTTTTTATTTTTTATCCCAGCAAATTTGATTACAATGGTTTGTTGGTTCTAGGTATGCAAGATGTGGTTCTTTCACACATATACATGTATCTATTCTTCCTAGCATCCTTTCCCCATGTAGGTTATGCCACAAGGTTGAGTAGTCTTCTCCTGGTCTTCCGTACGTCTTTGGTGATTATATATTTCACGTGGTTTGTATATCTCTGTTAACCCCAATATGGAAATGTATCCAATTATCATCCCTTTCTATTTGGTGAACCATAAGTTTTTTAATGAATCTGTGATTGCCTTTCTCTGTGGAAATATCTTCATTGGTATCAATTTTTAAGTAACTCCTAAAAGTGATATAATAGGATATGTGTCTTTTGCTTTCTCACTTACTACAGGTGGCGTGATTACGTCTAGACTCATCTATGGTGCTGCAAATGGCATTGTTTCATTTTTTTCACTAGCGAATATCCCACTTGTACATGGAGGAGTTCTTCTTTGTCCACCCATCTGTTGGTGGACTTTTTGGTTACTTCCATATCTTGGCTATTGTAATACTGTGCAATGCAGATTTGCCTGCCTGTGTCTTTCCAGTTCTCTCTTCTTAGATTATAAGTGGAGTGGGCCTGCTGGATCATATGGTAGCTCAATGTTTACCTTTTTAAGGCACTTCCATTCTGTTCTAGTTCGTGGCCCTTTCCAAGTTACGTCCCCCTTGAAGTTGAGGGTTTGCATTTCTCTACAACACCTTCAGCATTTATTGTTTGTAGTTTTCTTGCTGATGGTTATTCTGACAAGTGTGATCTGATACCTCTTTGTGGCTGAATTCGCACGTGCCTCATAATCCATTGAAATTGAGCTTGAAGGCATGTCCTTTTTATTTTTCAAGCTGTGATTACCCCTTAGTTCTTCAAAGTGTTCTCTTAAAGTATGTGTCACATTTTGAAATGTTTTGGCCATTACCTCCCTGAAGATATTTTGAGGGCAGGTTTCATTTACAGTTCTGCAGTACTTCTTCCTATGAAATGACCATTAGCACAGGCTTTAAAGCTGCTTTTGCAGGTAACTGCCAGAGGGCGGCAGCCTTTCTATGTTCCCCACCCTGGTAACTAGGGAAAAGCCCTTGCGGCCTGTGGTGTTTCTCGGTTATAAATTAGAGTGGAGTGTGCCCGGACCAACCCACAGAAGCTGATGTCTCCTTACTTTTGTTGGATTTTTAATTTTAATTTTTATTTTTTATTGGAGTAGTTTTCCACTGTGTACGTGGACCACTTCTACTTTGTGCATTCCTCGGTGGATGGACATTTTCATTGCTTCCAAGTGTTGGCTATGGTAAATATTGTTGGAGTGCAGGATTGCCAGCCTGTGACTTTTTGATTCTCATTTTCTCAGGTGATAGGCCCAGCAGTGGTTGTGATTGACTGACTGGTAGCACCGTTTTTCCCTTTTCAAAGCACCTTCTTTGTGGTTTCATTAGTGGCACTTACCACGTCCCCCTTAAAATCGAGGGTACACATTTCTCCACAATCGCTTCAGTATTTATTGTTTGCAGCATTTATGCTAATGGCCCTGCTGGCTGCTGTGAGCTGATAGGGTTTTGTAATTTGGGTTTGCATGGCTTTGAAAATTCGTAAAACTCATCATTTTTCACCGCCGTTTTCTTTTCTGTTAAAAAAAGGAAACAATTGGGAGTACAATATAACTCTTGAAATTGTCTTCTTGGAAGGTTGCCCTCTTTTGAATTTTTTGGGCGATTTTCCACCTGAGACTTTTTTTAGAGAGCAGGTGTCATTTACCGAACTGCAAGTTTTGTGAATATTTAGTGACCTTTAGCAATGGTTTTAAAGCTCCTGTTGTGGGAAGTGACCTGAAGCAGGCAGCATTTCTCCATTCCCAAATCTGGGTAGTAGGGCAGCAGAGCCTTTCTGGAAGTCGTGTTCCTAGGTTGTAAATTACATTGGAATGTGCATGGAGAAAGCCCCATAAGTTTATATCTCATTATTTCTTCTTGGTTTTAATTTTTTTTTTTAATTGGGGTAAAGCTTAGAATATTGTTTGTCCTAGGTGTACACAATCTGGTTCATTTGTACATTATATATATCTATTCAACTACAGATCCTCTTCCCATGTAAAATGGTACAGAAGGTTCCGCAGACTTCCCTTGCTATATGGTCGGTCTTTTTGAGATATATAGATAATATGTGTTTGTATACATATAGTAACACTAATCTTAATTTATTCATTCCCCCCACCTTTCGTTTTAGATGAGCATAGTTTGTTTTCTAAATCTGTGAGTGTCTTTCTCTGTGCAAATATGTTCATTTGTGTCAGTTATTAGATAACGCCTATAAGTGATATCATAGAATACAGGTCTGTTGCTTTCCAACTTACCTCATCTTTCATGATTCTCTGCAGACTCATTTGTGGTGCCTCAAAGAGCAATGGTTCGTTGTTTTCCATGACTAATATTCCATTGTGTACATGGAGCACTTCTTCTTTATCCATTCACCTGTTGTTGGACATTTTGATTGCTTCACTGTCTTGGCTATTGTGAATAAGGCTGCACTGCAGCTTTTGCGGCCTGTGTCTTCTCGATTCTTGTCTTCTCAGGTGAGAGGTCCATTGGTGCGCCTGCTGGATTGAATGGTACCTCCATTTTTACTTTTAAACACAGCTCCTTTCTTTTCTCATTATTGGCTGTTACCCCTTTACGTCTCACCAGCAGGTAGAGGGTACACAGTTCTCTAAAACCCCTTCAGCACTTATTGTTTGTAGACATTTTGCTGATGGTCAGTCGACTGGTGTAAGTTGAAACCTTTTGTAGATTAGATTGCATGGGTCTAACACACCCTGAGGTTGAGCTTTTATCCATTTTCCTTTTTTTTTTAAAAGAGCGTGAGTAAAACATAACTCTTCATACTCTCTTCTTGAAACATCTGCCTGTTTTGAATTTTTTTGTCCATTCACTACTTCAGCACAATTTTTTAGGGCAGGTGTCCTTTACAGCCCTGAGTCCTTGTGAATGTTAAGTAACCATTAGCTGTGAGTTTTAAGCTGCTCTTGTAGGACACGGCCACAATGTGGCAGCATTTCTTCTTTACCAAATTTGGTAACTGGGGAAACAGAGGCTTAATGGAAGTGGTGTTCTAGGTTGTAAATTAGAATGGAATGTGCCAGGAAAAAGCCCTTTAAGTTTATGTCTCATTACTTCTTGTTCATATTTATAATTTACTTTTTATTTTTTATCCCAGCAAATTTCATTACAATGGTTTGTTGGTTCTAGGTGTGCAAGATGTGGTTCTTTCACACATATACATGTATCTATTCTTCCTAGCATCCTTTTCCCATGTAGGTTATGCCACAAGGTTGAGTAGTCTTCTCCTGGTCTTCCGTACGTCTTTGGTGATTATATATTTCACGTGGTTTGTATATCTCTGTTAACCCCAATATGGAAATGTATCCAATTATCATCCCTTTCTATTTGGTGAACCATAAGTTTTTTAATGAATCTGTGATTGCCTTTCTCTGTGGAAATATCTTCATTGGTATCAATTTTTAAGTAACTCCTAAAAGTGATATAATAGGATATGTGTCTTTTGCTTTCTCACTTACTACAGGTTGCGTGATTACGTCTAGACTCATCTATGGTGCTGCAAATGGCATTGTTTCATTTTTTTCACTAGCGAATATCCCACTTGTACATGGAGGAGTTCTTCTTTGTCCACCCATCTGTTGGTGGACTTTTTGGTTACTTCCATATCTTGGCTATTGTAATACTGTGCAATGCAGATTTGCCTGCCTGTGTCTTTCCAATTCTCTCTTCTTAGATTATAAGTGGAGTGGGCCTGCTGGATCATATGGTAGCTCAATGTTTACCTTTTTAAGGCACTTCCATTCTGTTCTAGTTCGTGGCCCTTTCCAAGTTACGTCCCCCTTGAAGTTGAGGGTTTGCATTTCTCTACAACACCTTCAGCATTTATTGTTTGTAGTTTTCTTGCTGATGGTTATTCTGACAAGTGTGATCTGATACCTCTTTGTGGCTGAATTCGCACGTGCCTCATAATCCATTGAAATTGAGCTTGAAGGCATGTCCTTTTTATTTTTCAAGCTGTGATTACCCCTTAGTTCTTCAAAGTGTTCTCTTAAAGTATGTGTCACATTTTGAAATGTTTTGGCCATTACCTCCCTGAAGATATTTTGAGGGCAGGTTTCATTTACAGTTCTGCAGTACTTCTTCCTATGAAATGACCATTAGCACAGGCTTTAAAGCTGCTTTTGCAGGTAACTGCCAGAGGGCGGCAGCCTTTCTATGTTCCCCACCCTGGTAACTAGGGAAAAGCCCTTGCGGCCTGTGGTGTTTCTCGGTTATAAATTAGAGTGGAGTGTGCCCGGATCAACCCACAGAAGCTGATGTCTCCTTACTTTTGTTGGATTTTTAATTTTAATTTTTATTTTTTATTGGAGTAGTTTTCCACTGTGTACGTGGACCACTTCTACTTTGTGCATTCCTTGGTGGATGGACATTTTCATTGCTTCCAAGTGTTGGCTATGGTAAATATTGTTGGAGTGCAGGATTGCCAGCCTGTGACTTTTTGATTCTCATTTTCTCAGGTGATAGGCCCAGCAGTGGTTGTGATTGACTGACTGGTAGCACCGTTTTTCCCTTTTCAAAGCACCTTCTTTGTGGTTTCATTAGTGGCACTTACCACGTCCCCCTTAAAATCGAGGGTACACATTTCTCCACAATCGCTTCAGTATTTATTGTTTGCAGCATTTATGCTAATGGCCCTGCTGGCTGCTGTGAGCTGATAGGGTTTGGTAATTTGGGTTTGCATGGCTTTGAAAATTCGTAAAACTCATCATTTTTCACCGCCGTTTTCTTTTCTGTTAAAAAAAGGAAACAATTGGGAGTACAATATAACTCTTGAAATTGTCTTCTTGGAAGGTTGCCCTCTTTTGAATTTTTTGGGCGATTTTCCACCTGAGACTTTTTTTAGAGAGCAGGTGTCATTTACCGAACTGCAAGTTTTGTGAATATTTAGTGACCTTTAGCAATGGTTTTAAAGCTCCTGTTGTGGGAAGTGACCTGAAGCAGGCAGCATTTCTCCATTCCCAAATCTGGGTAGTAGGGCAGCAGAGCCTTTCTGGAAGTCGTGTTCCTAGGTTGTAAATTACATTGGAATGTGCATGGAGAAAGCCCCATAAGTTTATGTCTCATTATTTCTTCTTGGTTTTAAATTTTTTTTTTAATTGGGGTAAAGCTTAGAATATCGTTTGTCCTAGGTGTACACAATCTGGTTCATTTGTACATTATATATATCTATTCAACTACAGATCCTCTTCCCATGTAAAATGGTACAGAAGGTTCCGCAGACTTCCCTTGTTATATGGTCGGTCTTTTTGAGATACATAGATAATATGTGTTTGTATACATATAGTAACACTAATCTTAATTTATTCATTCCCCCCACCTTTCGTTTTAGATGAGCATAGTTTGTTTTCTAAATCTGTGAGTGTCTTTCTCTGTGCAAATATGTTCATTTGTGTCAGTTATTAGATAACGCCTATAAGTGATATAATAGAATACAGGTCTGTTGCTTTCCAACTTACCTCATCTTTCATGATTCTCTGCAGACTCATTTGTGGTGCCTCAAAGAGCAATGGTTCGTTGTTTTCCATGACTAATATTCCATTGTGTACATGGAGCACTTCTTCTTTATCCATTCACCTGTTGTTGGACATTTTGATTCCTTCACTGTCTTGGCTATTGTGAATAAGGCTGCACTGCAGCTTTTGCGGCCTGTGTCTTCTGGATTCTTGTCTTCTCAGGTGAGAGGTCCATTGGTGCGCCTGCTGGATTGAATGGTACCTCCATTTTTACTTTTAAACACAGCTCCTTTCTTTTCTCATTATTGGCTGTTACCCCTTTACGTCTCACCAGCAGGTAAAGGGTACACAGTTCTCTAAAACCCCTTCAGCACTTATTGTTTGTAGACTTTTTGCTGATGGTCAGTCGACTGGTGTAATTTGAAACCTTTTGTAGATTAGATTGCATGGGTCTAACACACACTGAGGTTGAGCTTTTATCCATTTTCCTTTTTTTTTTTAAAGAGCGTGAGTAAAACATAACTCTTCATACTCTCTTCTTGAAACATCTGCCTGTTTTGAATTTTTTTGTCCATTCACTACTTCAGCACAATTTTTTAGGGCAGGTGTCCTTTACAGCCCTGAGTCCTTGTGAATGTTAAGTAACCATTAGCTGTGAGTTTTAAGCTGCTCTTGTAGGACACGGCCACAAGGTGGCAGCATTTCTTCTTTACCAAATTTGGTAACTGGGGAAACAGAGGCTTAATGGAAGTGGTGTTCTAGGTTGTAAATTAGAATGGAATGTGCCAGGAAAAAGCCCTTTAAGTTTATGTCTCATTACTTCTTGTTCATATTTATAATTTACTTTTTATTTTTTATCCCAGCAAATTTCATTACAATGGTTTGTTGGTTCTAGGTGTGCAAGATGTGGTTCTTTCACACATATACATGTATCTATTCTTCCTAGCATCCTTTTCCCATGTAGGTTATGCCACAAGGTTGAGTAGTCTTCTCCTGGTCTTCCGTACGTCTTTGGTGATTATATATTTCACATGGTTTGTATATCTCTGTTAACCCCAATATGGAAATGTATCCAATTATCATCCCTTTCTATTTGGTGAACCATAAGTTTTTTAATGAATCTGTGATTGCCTTTCTCTGTGGAAATATCTTCATTGGTATCAATTTTTAAGTAACTCCTAAAAGTGATATAATAGGATATGTGTCTTTTGCTTTCTCACTTACTACAGGTGGCGTGATTACGTCTAGACTCATCTATGGTGCTGCAAATGGCATTGTTTCATTTTTTTCACTAGCGAATATCCCACTTGTACATGGAGGAGTTCTTCTTTGTCCACCCATCTGTTGGTGGACTTTTTGGTTACTTCCATATCTTGGCTATTGTAATACTGTGCAATGCAGATTTGCCTGCCTGTGTCTTTCCAATTCTCTCTTCTTAGATTATAAGTGGAGTGGGCCTGCTGGATCATATGGTAGCTCAATGTTTACCTTTTTAAGGCACTTCCATTCTGTTCTAGTTCGTGGCCCTTTCCAAGTTACGTCCCCCTTGAAGTTGAGGGTTTGCATTTCTCTACAACACCTTCAGCATTTATTGTTTGTAGTTTTCTTGCTGATGGTTATTCTGACAAGTGTGATCTGATACCTCTTTGTGGCTGAATTCGCACGTGCCTCATAATCCATTGAAATTGAGCTTGAAGGCATGTCCTTTTTATTTTTCAAGCTGTGATTACCCCTTAGTTCTTCAAAGTGTTCTCTTAAAGTATGTGTCACATTTTGAAATGTTTTGGCCATTACCTCCCTGAAGATATTTTGAGGGCAGGTTTCATTTACAGTTCTGCAGTACTTCTTCCTATGAAATGACCATTAGCACAGGCTTTAAAGCTGCTTTTGCAGGTAACTGCCAGAGGGCGGCAGCCTTTCTATGTTCCCCACCCTGGTAACTAGGGAAAAGCCCTTGCGGCCTGTGGTGTTTCTCGGTTATAAATTAGAGTGGAGTGTGCCCGGACCAACCCACACAAGCTGATGTCTCCTTACTTTTGTTGGATTTTTAATTTTAATTTTTATTTTTTATTGGAGTAGTTTTCCACTGTGTACGTGGACCACTTCTACTTTGTGCATTCCTCGGTGGATGGACATTTTCATTGCTTCCAAGTGTTGGCTATGGTAAATATTGTTGGAGTGCAGGATTGCCAGCCTGTGACTTTTTGATTCTCATTTTCTCAGGTGATAGGCCCAGCAGTGGTTGTGATTGACTGACTGGTAGCACCGTTTTTCCCTTTTCAAAGCACCTTCTTTGTGGTTTCATTAGTGGCACTTACCACGTCCCCCTTAAAATCGAGGGTACACATTTCTCCACAATCGCTTCAGTATTTATTGTTTGCAGCATTTATGCTAATGGCCCTGCTGGCTGCTGTGAGCTGATAGGGTTTTGTAATTTGGGTTTGCATGGCTTTGAAAATTCGTAAAACTCATCATTTTTCACCGCCGTTTTCTTTTCTGTTAAAAAAAGGAAACAATTGGGAGTACAATATAACTCTTGAAATTGTCTTCTTGGAAGGTTGCCCTCTTTTGAATTTTTTGGGCGATTTTCCACCTGAGACTTTTTTTAGAGAGCAGGTGTCATTTACCGAACTGCAAGTTTTGTGAATATTTAGTGACCTTTAGCAATGGTTTTAAAGCTCCTGTTGTGGGAAGTGACCTGAAGCAGGCAGCATTTCTCCATTCCCAAATCTGGGTAGTAGGGCAGCAGAGCCTTTCTGGAAGTCGTGTTCCTAGGTTGTAAATTACATTGGAATGTGCATGGAGAAAGCCCCATAAGTTTATATCTCATTATTTCTTCTTGGTTTTAATTTTTTTTTTTAATTGGGGTAAAGCTTAGAATATTGTTTGTCCTAGGTGTACACAATCTGGTTCATTTGTACATTATATATATCTATTCAACTACAGATCCTCTTCCCATGTAAAATGGTACAGAAGGTTCCGCAGACTTCCCTTGCTATATGGTCGGTCTTTTTGAGATATATAGATAATATGTGTTTGTATACATATAGTAACACTAATCTTAATTTATTCATTCCCCCCACCTTTCGTTTTAGATGAGCATAGTTTGTTTTCTAAATCTGTGAGTGTCTTTCTCTGTGCAAATATGTTCATTTGTGTCAGTTATTAGATAACGCCTATAAGTGATATCATAGAATACAGGTCTGTTGCTTTCCAACTTACCTCATCTTTCATGATTCTCTGCAGACTCATTTGTGGTGCCTCAAAGAGCAATGGTTCGTTGTTTTCCATGACTAATATTCCATTGTGTACATGGAGCACTTCTTCTTTATCCATTCACCTGTTGTTGGACATTTTGATTGCTTCACTGTCTTGGCTATTGTGAATAAGGCTGCACTGCAGCTTTTGCGGCCTGTGTCTTCTCGATTCTTGTCTTCTCAGGTGAGAGGTCCATTGGTGCGCCTGCTGGATTGAATGGTACCTCCATTTTTACTTTTAAACACAGCTCCTTTCTTTTCTCATTATTGGCTGTTACCCCTTTACGTCTCACCAGCAGGTAGAGGGTACACAGTTCTCTAAAACCCCTTCAGCACTTATTGTTTGTAGACATTTTGCTGATGGTCAGTCGACTGGTGTAAGTTGAAACCTTTTGTAGATTAGATTGCATGGGTCTAACACACCCTGAGGTTGAGCTTTTATCCATTTTCCTTTTTTTTTTAAAAGAGCGTGAGTAAAACATAACTCTTCATACTCTCTTCTTGAAACATCTGCCTGTTTTGAATTTTTTTGTCCATTCACTACTTCAGCACAATTTTTTAGGGCAGGTGTCCTTTACAGCCCTGAGTCCTTGTGAATGTTAAGTAACCATTAGCTGTGAGTTTTAAGCTGCTCTTGTAGGACACGGCCACAATGTGGCAGCATTTCTTCTTTACCAAATTTGGTAACTGGGGAAACAGAGGCTTAATGGAAGTGGTGTTCTAGGTTGTAAATTAGAATGGAATGTGCCAGGAAAAAGCCCTTTAAGTTTATGTCTCATTACTTCTTGTTCATATTTATAATTTACTTTTTATTTTTTATCCCAGCAAATTTCATTACAATGGTTTGTTGGTTCTAGGTGTGCAAGATGTGGTTCTTTCACACATATACATGTATCTATTCTTCCTAGCATCCTTTTCCCATGTAGGTTATGCCACAAGGTTGAGTAGTCTTCTCCTGGTCTTCCGTACGTCTTTGGTGATTATATATTTCACATGGTTTGTATATCTCTGTTAACCCCAATATGGAAATGTATCCAATTATCATCCCTTTCTATTTGGTGAACCATAAGTTTTTTAATGAATCTGTGATTGCCTTTCTCTGTGGAAATATCTTCATTGGTATCAATTTTTAAGTAACTCCTAAAAGTGATATAATAGGATATGTGTCTTTTGCTTTCTCACTTACTACAGGTGGCGTGATTACGTCTAGACTCATCTATGGTGCTGCAAATGGCATTGTTTCATTTTTTTCACTAGCGAATATCCCACTTGTACATGGAGGAGTTCTTCTTTGTCCACCCATCTGTTGGTGGACTTTTTGGTTACTTCCATATCTTGGCTATTGTAATACTGTGCAATGCAGATTTGCCTGCCTGTGTCTTTCCAATTCTCTCTTCTTAGATTATAAGTGGAGTGGGCCTGCTGGATCATATGGTAGCTCAATGTTTACCTTTTTAAGGCACTTCCATTCTGTTCTAGTTCGTGGCCCTTTCCAACTTACGTCCCCCTTGAAGTTGAGGGTTTGCATTTCTCTACAACACCTTCAGCATTTATTGTTTGTAGTTTTCTTGCTGATGGTTATTCTGACAAGTGTGATCTGATACCTCTTTGTGGCTGAATTCGCACGTGCCTCATAATCCATTGAAATTGAGCTTGAAGGCATGTCCTTTTTATTTTTCAAGCTGTGATTACCCCTTAGTTCTTCAAAGTGTTCTCTTAAAGTATGTGTCACATTTTGAAATGTTTTGGCCATTAGCTCCCTGAAGATATTTTGAGGGCAGGTTTCATTTACAGTTCTGCAGTACTTCTTCCTATGAAATGACCATTAGCACAGGCTTTAAAGCTGCTTTTGCAGGTAACTGCCAGAGGGCGGCAGCCTTTCTATGTTCCCCACCCTGGTAACTAGGGAAAAGCCCTTGCGGCCTGTGGTGTTTCTCGGTTATAAATTAGAGTGGAGTGTGCCCGGACCAACCCACAGAAGCTGATGTCTCCTTACTTTTGTTGGATTTTTAATTTTAATTTTTATTTTTTATTGGAGTAGTTTTCCACTGTGTACGTGGACCACTTCTACTTTGTGCATTCCTCGGTGGATGGACATTTTCATTGCTTCCAAGTGTTGGCTATGGTAAATATTGTTGGAGTGCAGGATTGCCAGCCTGTGACTTTTTGATTCTCATTTTCTCAGGTGATAGGCCCAGCAGTGGTTGTGATTGACTGACTGGTAGCACCGTTTTTCCCTTTTCAAAGCACCTTCTTTGTGGTTTCATTAGTGGCACTTACCACGTCCCCCTTAAAATCGAGGGTACACATTTCTCCACAATCGCTTCAGTATTTATTGTTTGCAGCATTTATGCTAATGGCCCTGCTGGCTGCTGTGAGCTGATAGGGTTTTGTAATTTGGGTTTGCATGGCTTTGAAAATTCGTAAAACTCATCATTTTTCACCGCCGTTTTCTTTTCTGTTAAAAAAAGGAAACAATTGGGAGTACAATATAACTCTTGAAATTGTCTTCTTGGAAGGTTGCCCTCTTTTGAATTTTTTGGGCGATTTTCCACCTGAGACTTTTTTTAGAGAGCAGGTGTCATTTACCGAACTGCAAGTTTTGTGAATATTTAGTGACCTTTAGCAATGGTTTTAAAGCTCCTGTTGTGGGAAGTGACCTGAAGCAGGCAGCATTTCTCCTTTCCCAAATCTGGGTAGTAGGGCAGCAGAGCCTTTCTGGAAGTCGTGTTCCTAGGTTGTAAATTACATTGGAATGTGCATGGAGAAAGCCCCATAAGTTTATGTCTCATTATTTCTTCTTGGTTTTAAATTTTTTTTTTAATTGGGGTAAAGCTTAGAATATCGTTTGTCCTAGGTGTACACAATCTGGTTCATTTGTACATTATATATATCTATTCAACTACAGATCCTCTTCCCATGTAAAATGGTACAGAAGGTTCCGCAGACTTCCCTTGTTATATGGTCGGTCTTTTTGAGATACATAGATAATATGTGTTTGTATACATATAGTAACACTAATCTTAATTTATTCATTCCCCCCACCTTTCGTTTTAGATGAGCATAGTTTGTTTTCTAAATCTGTGAGTGTCTTTCTCTGTGCAAATATGGTCATTTGTGTCAGTTATTAGATAACGCCTATAAGTGATATCATAGAATACAGGTCTGTTGCTTTCCAACTTACCTCATCTTTCATGATTCTCTGCAGACTCATTTGTGGTGCCTCAAAGAGCAATGGTTCGTTGTTTTCCATGACTAATATTCCATTGTGTACATGGAGCACTTCTTCTTTATCCATTCACCTGTTGTTGGACATTTTGATTGCTTCACTGTCTTGGCTAATGTGAATAAGGCTGCAGTGCAGCTTTTGCGGCCTGTGTCTTCTCGATTCTTGTCTTCTCAGGTGAGAGGTCCATTGGTGCGCCTGCTGGATTGAATGGTACCTCCATTTTTACTTTTAAACACAGCTCCTTTCTTTTCTCATTATTGGCTGTTACCCCTTTACGTCTCACCAGCAGGTAGAGGGTACACAGTTCTCTAAAACCCCTTCAGCACTTATTGTTTGTAGACTTTTTGCTGATGGTCAGTCGACTGGTGTAAGTTGAAACCTTTTGTAGATTAGATTGCATGGGTCTAACACACCCTGAGGTTGAGCTTTTATCCATTTTCCTTTTTTTTTAAAAGAGCGTGAGTAAAACATAACTCTTCATACTCTCTTCTTGAAACATCTGCCTGTTTTGAATTTTTTTGTCCATTCACTACTTCAGCACAATTTTTTAGGGCAGGTGTCCTTTACAGCCCTGAGTCCTTGTGAATGTTAAGTAACCATTAGCTGTGAGTTTAAAGCTGCTCTTGCAGGACACGGCCACAAGGTGGCAGCATTTCTTCTTTACCAAATTTGGTAACTGGGGAAACAGAGGCTTAATGGAAGTCGTGTTCTAGGTTGTAAATTAGAATGGAATGTGCCAGGAAAAAGCCCTTTAAGTTTATGTCTCATTACTTCTTGTTCATATTTATAATTTACTTTTTATTTTTTATCCCAGCAAATTTGATTACAATGGTTTGTTGGTTCTAGATGTGCAAGATGTGGTTCTTTCACACATATACATGTATCTATTCTTCCTAGCATCCTTTTCCCATGTAGGTTAGGACACAAGGTTGAGTAGTCTTCTCCTGGTCTTCCATACGTCTTTGGTGATTATATATTTCACGTGGTTTGTATATCTCTGTTAACCCCAATATGGAAATGTATCCAATTATCATCCCTTTCTATTTGGTGAACCATAAGTTTTTTAATGAATCTGTGATTGCCTTTCTCTGTGGAAATATCTTCATTGGTATCAATTTTTAAGTAACTCCTAAAAGTGATATAATAGGATATGTGTCTTTTGCTTTCTCACTTACTACAGGTGGCGTGATTACGTCTAGACTCATCTATGGTGCTGCAAATGGCATTGTTTCATTTTTTTCACTAGCGAATATCCCACTTGTACATGGAGGAGTTCTTCTTTGTCCACCCATCTGTTGGTGGACTTTTTGGTTACTTCCATATCTTGGCTATTGTAATACTGTGCAATGCAGATTTGCCTGCCTGTGTCTTTCCAATTCTCTCTTCTTAGATTATAAGTGGAGTGGGCCTGCTGGATCATATGGTAGCTCAATGTTTACCTTTTTAAGGCACTTCCATTCTGTTCTAGTTCGTGGCCCTTTCCAAGTTACGTCCCCCTTGAAGTTGAGGGTTTGCATTTCTCTACAACACCTTCAGCATTTATTGTTTGTAGTTTTCTTGCTGATGGTTATTCTGACAAGTGTGATCTGATACCTCTTTGTGGCTGAATTCGCACGTGCCTCATAATCCATTGAAATTGAGCTTGAAGGCATGTCCTTTTTATTTTTCAAGCTGTGATTACCCCTTAGTTCTTCAAAGTGTTCTCTTAAAGTATGTGTCACATTTTGAAATGTTTTGGCCATTACCTCCCTGAAGATATTTTGAGGGCAGGTTTCATTTACAGTTCTGCAGTACTTCTTCCTATGAAATGACCATTAGCACAGGCTTTAAAGCTGCTTTTGCAGGTAACTGCCAGAGGGCGGCAGCCTTTCTATGTTCCCCACCCTGGTAACTAGGGAAAAGCCCTTGCGGCCTGTGGTGTTTCTCGGTTATAAATTAGAGTGGAGTGTGCCCGGACCAACCCACAGAAGCTGATGTCTCCTTACTTTTGTTGGATTTTTAATTTTAATTTTTATTTTTTATTGGAGAAGTTTTCCACTGTGTACGTGGACCACTTCTACTTTGTGCATTCCTCGGTGGATGGACATTTTCATTGCTTCCAAGTGTTGGCTATGGTAAATATTGTTGGAGTGCAGAATTGCCAGCCTGTGACTTTTTGATTCTCATTTTCTCAGGTGATAGGCCCAGCAGTGGTTGTGATTGACTGACTGGTAGCACCGTTTTTCCCTTTTCAAAGCACCTTCTTTGTGGTTTCATTAGTGGCACTTACCACGTCCCCCTTAAAATTGAGGGTACACATTTCTCCACAATCGCTTCAGTATTTATTGTTTGCAGCATTTATGCTAATGGCCCTGCTGGCTGCTGTGAGCTGATAGGGTTTTGTAATTTGGGTTTGCATGGCTTTGAAAATTCGTAAAACTCATCATTTTTCACCGCCGTTTTCTTTTCTGTTAAAAAAAGGAAACAATTGGGAGTACAATATAACTCTTGAAATTGTCTTCTTGGAAGGTTGCCCTCTTTTGAATTTTTTGGGCGATTTTCCACCTGAGACTTTTTTTAGAGAGCAGGTGTCATTTACCGAACTGCAAGTTTTGTGAATATTTAGTGACCTTTAGCAATGGTTTTAAAGCTCCTGTTGTGGGAAGTGACCTGAAGCAGGCAGCATTTCTCCATTCCCAAATCTGGGTAGTAGGGCAGCAGAGCCTTTCTGGAAGTCATGTTCCTAGGTTGTAAATTACATTGGAATGTGCATGGAGACAGCCCCATAAGTTTATATCTCATTATTTCTTCTTGGTTTTAATTTTTTTTTTTAATTGGGGTAAAGCTTAGAATATTGTTTGTCCTAGGTGTACACAATCTGGTTCATTTGTACATTATATATATCTATTCAACTACAGATCCTCTTCCCATGTAAAATGGTACAGAAGGTTCCGCAGACTTCCCTTGCTATATGGTCGGTCTTTTTGAGATATATAGATAATATGTGTTTGTATACATATAGTAACACTAATCTTAATTTATTCATTCCCCCCACCTTTCGTTTTAGATGAGCATAGTTTGTTTTCTAAATCTGTGAGTGTCTTTCTCTGTGCAAATATGTTCATTTGTGTCAGTTATTAGATAACGCCTATAAGTGATATCATAGAATACAGGTCTGTTGCTTTCCAACTTACCTCATCTTTCATGATTCTCTGCAGACTCATTTGTGGTGCCTCAAAGAGCAATGGTTCGTTGTTTTCCATGACTAATATTCCATTGTGTACATGGAGCACTTCTTCTTTATCCATTCACCTGTTGTTGGACATTTTGATTGCTTCACTGTCTTGGATATTGTGAATAAGGCTGCACTGCAGCTTTTGCGGCCTGTGTCTTCTCGATTCTTGTCTTCTCAGGTGAGAGGTCCATTGGTGCGCCTGCTGGATTGAATGGTACCTCCATTTTTACTTTTAAACACAGCTCCTTTCTTTTCTCATTATTGGCTGTTACCCCTTTACGTCTCACCAGCAGGTAGAGGGTACACAGTTCTCTAAAACCCCTTCAGCACTTATTGTTTGTAGACATTTTGCTGATGGTCAGTCGACTGGTGTAAGTTGAAACCTTTTGTAGATTAGATTGCATGGGTCTAACACACCCTGAGGTTGAGCTTTTATCCATTTTCCTTTTTTTTTTAAAAGAGCGTGAGTAAAACATAACTCTTCATACTCTCTTCTTGAAACATCTGCCTGTTTTGAATTTTTTTGTCCATTCACTACTTCAGCACAATTTTTTAGGGCAGGTGTCCTTTACAGCCCTGAGTCCTTGTGAATGTTAAGTAACCATTAGCTGTGAGTTTAAAGCTGCTCTTGCAGGACACGGCCACAAGGTGGCAGCATTTCTTCTTTACCAAATTTGGTAACTGGGGAAACAGAGGCTTAATGGAAGTGGTGTTCTAGGTTGTAAATTAGAATGGAATGTGCCAGGAAAAAGCCCTTTAAGTTTATGTCTCATTACTTCTTGTTCATATTTATAATTTACTTTTTATTTTTTATCCCAGCAAATTTGATTACAATGGTTTGTTGGTTCTAGGTATGCAAGATGTGGTTCTTTCACACATATACATGTATCTATTCTTCCTAACATCCTTTTCCCATGTAGGTTATGCCACAAGGTTGAGTAGTCTTCTCCTGGTCTTCCGTACGTCTTTGGTGATTATATATTTCACATGGTTTGTATATCTCTGTTAACCCCAATATGGAAATGTATCCAATTATCATCCCTTTCTATTTGGTGAACCATAAGTTTTTTAATGAATCTGTGATTGCCTTTCTCTGTGGAAATATCTTCATTGGTATCAATTTTTAAGTAACTCCTAAAAGTGATATAATAGGATATGTGTCTTTTGCTTTCTCCCTTACTACAGGTGGCGTGATTACGTCTAGACTCATCTATGGTGCTGCAAATGGCATTGTTTCATTTTTTTCACTAGCGAATATCCCACTTGTACATGGAGGAGTTCTTCTTTGTCCACCCATCTGTTGGTGGACTTTTTGGTTACTTCCATATCTTGGCTATTGTAATACTGTGCAATGCAGATTTGCCTGCCTGTGTCTTTCCAATTCTCTCTTCTTAGATTATAAGTGGAGTGGGCCTGCTGGATCATATGGTAGCTCAATGTTTACCTTTTTAAGGCACTTCCATTCTGTTCTAGTTCGTGGCCCTTTCCAAGTTACGTCCCCCTTGAAGTTGAGGGTTTGCATTTCTCTACAACACCTTCAGCATTTATTGTTTGTAGTTTTCTTGCTGATGGTTATTCTGACAAGTGTGATCTGATACCTCTTTGTGGCTGAATTCGCACGTGCCTCATAATCCATTGAAATTGAGCTTGAAGGCATGTCCTTTTTATTTTTCAAGCTGTGATTACCCCTTAGTTCTTCAAAGTGTTCTCTTAAAGTATGTGTCACATTTTGAAATGTTTTGGCCATTACCTCCCTGAAGATATTTTGAGGGCAGGTTTCATTTACAGTTCTGCAGTACTTCTTCCTATGAAATGACCATTAGCACAGGCTTTAAAGCTGCTTTTGCAGGTAACTGCCAGAGGGCGGCAGCCTTTCTATGTTCCCCACCCTGGTAACTAGGGAAAAGCCCTTGCGGCCTGAGGTGTTTCTCGGTTATAAATTAGAGTGGAGTGTGCCCGGACCAACCCACAGAAGCTGATGTCTCCTTACTTTTGTTGGATTTTTAATTTTAATTTTTATTTTTTATTGGAGTAGTTTTCCACTGTGTACGTGGACCACTTCTACTTTGTGCATTCCTCGGTGGATGGACATTTTCATTGCTTCCAAGTGTTGGCTATGGTAAATATTGTTGGAGTGCAGGATTGCCAGCCTGTGACTTTTTGATTCTCATTTTCTCAGGTGATAGGCCCAGCAGTGGTTGTGATTGACTGACTGGTAGCACCGTTTTTCCCTTTTCAAAGCACCTTCTTTGTGGTTTCATTAGTGGCACTTACCACGTCCCCCTTAAAATCGAGGGTACACATTTCTCCACAATCGCTTCAGTATTTATTGTTTGCAGCATTTATGCTAATGGCCCTTCTGGCTGCTGTGAGCTGATAGGGTTTGGTAATTTGGGTTTGCATGGCTTTGAAAATTCGTAAAACTCATCATTTTTCACCGCCGTTTTCTTTTCTGTTAAAAAAAGGAAACAATTGGGAGTACAATATAACTCTTGAAATTGTCTTCTTGGAAGGTTGCCCTCTTTTGAATTTTTTGGGCGATTTTCCACCTGAGACTTTTTTTAGAGAGCAGGTGTCATTTACCGAACTGCAAGTTTTGTGAATATTTAGTGACCTTTAGCAATGGTTTTAAAGCTCCTGTTGTGGGAAGTGACCTGAAGCAGGCAGCATTTCTCCATTCCCAAATCTGGGTAGTAGGGCAGCAGAGCCTTTCTGGAAGTCGTGTTCCTAGGTTGTAAATTACATTGGAATGTGCATGGAGAAAGCCCCATAAGTTTATGTCTCATTATTTCTTCTTGGTTTTAAATTCTTTTTTTTTAATTGGGGTAAAGCTTAGAATATCGTT